>NC_092872.1:465914345-466156845 GCF_028372415.1 Notamacropus eugenii | reverse complement strand
CCATGACACACAGAACACTTCGTGTCATTGGGGCCATCAGTATTAAGAAGAATATACATACAAGTGACCTCCATCACCATCCTCCTAATAATGTAAACTCTTTGAGATCACAGGGCATACTTCAAAACTCTCCTTTCATCTCCCTAGCACTCAAGTATGGTATCTTATGTAGAAAAAGCACTCAATAAACCTTTGGTGATCATTATGATAATACTTGAAATGCTTCCTGTCAAGTAATCTACCACATCTCCCCTGTTCCTCAAGACCATAACCTGGGGAACCATTTTGTTCTACTATATGATGGATCACGTCATTCATTCTAATTAGAACCGAGGAATATTTTTTTCTTTTCTATACTTAAGATTCTCCTCTTACTTTGGCTAGCAAATGCTGAAGCTCTAATCCCTGTAATTCCGGTTTATGCCTAAGTGAATATACCATTCCCCTACTACCTCTCCACACCCTCTCCTGCTATCCAGTTCAGCCCTGTTCCCATCTTCTCTACCCTCCCTTTCCACTGTACCCTCTGAAACCCACCTCCATTATTAACCAAAATCTCTTTCTCCTATATATCTTCTTCCTTTCATCTTCTGGGACATGGAGAATTTGGACCTTCTCTTGTAGACACCACATCCCTTGGCACCCTTTCAAAGGTTTGACGACTGCTCCTCTTTTCACTCCTCCTAAGCCAGGAGGAGGTGTTGGCATACTCCATGCTTCCCTACAGCCACTTTGACCTTTCATCATGCCAACCATATCAGTCTACTCTGTCACATCTACATCCTATCTTCTGTGGATTTCCAATAAACCTAGCTCAAAACCATCTCAATCCCAAACCTCATCTCTTTCAAACACCCTGGCCTCCTATGTTTATGGGATTAGGGAGTTCTGGTCTAGTCTTGGGAGTTCTGGTCTAGTGTACCTCAACCATGGGCAGCAATGGTGATATTTTAGACAATCCAAAAGCCCTTTCTCCTCTCAACTGAATTTGCCTCATGCACAAGAAGTCCTGCATACAACTCTGGTGACCAGCACAATAAAGACCGTGCCATGCGAGGTTCAATGGAAGACCCTGGAGGTGTTTAGCCCAGAGAAGACTTTTCTATCAGGGTAACTTAGGAAATCTCTTCAAGAATTCATGCACTGTCATGTAGAAGAAGTTTAGGCTTGTTCTACCTAGTCTCAGAGGTCAGAACAAGGACAAGTGTAAGAAGCACAGAGAGGCAGATTTTGATAACCCATGGAAGAAAAATTTACTGACAGCTGAAACTTTCTAAAAATGGAAAGAGGTAGTGAACTCCACATCACTGGAAGTCTTCACGCAGAGAGGGTGGATGGCAGATTGTAAGGATGCTGCAGAAGGAATTCTTGACTACTCAACAAGCATTTATTAAGCTCCTACTATGTACCAGGAACCATGCTAAGTGCTGGAAATGCAAAAAGTGCTCAAGTACGGGTTAGAACAGATAGTGTCTGAGGCTCCTTTCGACTCTGAAATTGTGTGATTCGCTTAAAATATCAGCAAAGGCATAGCCTGAGATTCATTTTCAACAAAAGTGCAGGACCCCACAATCAGAATCCTCTGTTTCTCCCCTGAGTCAAAGAATGGGTCTAGTGAACTTCCCAGCCTCTGTCTGCACGATGGCCCAAGCCACCCTCCCTTCTCCCTCCTCCTCCATATGCTGTAATTATCTGATAACAGAGACCCGGCCCCAAGGGCTTCAAACACACAGCACACTTCCCGAAGATGAAAAGCTTATTTGTTAATAACCACATAGCAATAACAAAAATTTTGGTTGCATTGTAAGGCAGGGTGGCTTCCTCATTCACCAATAATGACAGACAATTTTAAAAAATAAACAACACATATAATTTGAGGAAAGGAAACAAATAGTAGTTTTGGCTTTTCCTTGGGAAAATATTTTTACTATTTTCTTTAAGACGTCCCCACTGGGGCCCTTGCCACCTCCTCCCCCTCCCAGGGACTCCCCTGCTGAGACAGATACTCAGCAGGCGGTACCAGCAGCACAGTACGGAGGCAAGGCCTTGCTCTGAGCTTTCCAAAGGGCCCTAGTCTTCCCTGGGGGAAGCTTCATTTGCTTTTCCAAGACAGCCTGGGGTATGAAGAGGAAAAATTTTAACTTTCTTCCTCTTTCTTGCCTTCCTGCCTACTACCAAGCCCCCTTGATCCACATTAATGTTACTATTTTCTTTAAGATGTCCCCACTAAGGCCCTTGCCACTTCCTTCCCCTCCCATGGTCCCCTAGAACACTGATCAAAGCAGTGACCCACTGGTCCAGAAGCACACAACCCATGTCCTTACAAAGCAGACTCAAGATGCAAACAGACGTACATTTTTGCATATAGCCAATGTAGGAATTGATTCTGCTTGACCATGCACATTTGCTACAAGACAGCAGGAGAGAAAATTAAATGCTTATTCGTTGAAAATATTAAAAATAGAATAAAGTTTTAAGTACAACAATGTCAATAAAATAATCCCAACTTTTTCAAAAAGATAAGATATGGCTTATTTCTTCATTTTACCTAAAAGTTTTATTTCAATGATTTTTAAATAATAAGATTCTCTAATGAAAAATCATGCCAGCAAGTATTTATTAAGCATTTACTAGGTATTAGATGCTACAATTCTATTTGGGGGAAAAATCATTTCCCTGCAGTAATTTTAAAAGAATACCATTTAAAGGGATAAGCTTAATTTAAAAGGATAAATTTCTTTAAGGATTTGTGTATTTGTCAGTGAGACCCAGATTCTCCCAATCATGAAACTCCCAAGCAATCGCCCAGCACTGAAGCCTCTGCTTTGGCACTGGCCAGAGGCCAGCGGGAAGGATGGGGTAAGCTTCTAGATAGTCTGGTGCACTTGGCTGGAGTGCTGGCCAGATGGCCATTGTGATGGTGAGGTGAAGAATGAAAAGCCATCCTTCCTGGTGAGTCTGATTAGCACATTAGATGAAGAGTAGACAGAGTTCTTTTATAAATATCTGCTCTTTGGTTATTTTCCATGCAGAATGGGACTGAGTTACATAAGAGCAAAATAAGGAGCAGCTGGTTCAATTATCATGTAAGGGGTGCCCTCATAGGTACCATTATCAGTTACAAAGCCCCAGTTCCACTATTCCTTTCAGTCTCTGCTTTAATTCCATCACTTGTAGAATCTACAGTAATACTTCTCTGCCTCTAAACATAAGAGAAGTCCAGGCAGAGGAATAAACATAACAAATACAAAATGTTAAAGTTAAAAAGATTTCATCCCCATTTTGCAGCTAAGGAAACTAAGGCTGAGCTCCTCTCATTAATGTAAAATCGGATTCAATTCTGATCTGACCAAAGTCATACAGCTAGTAAGTGGTAGGAAAAGACTTAATTTCAAGATTCCTGACTACAAGTAATATGTTCCTTTTTTTTTTTACTTTACTATATCATAGAAACTAAGACTCAGTAGTAATATAACTTGGAAAAGGTCACACAGTAAGTTACTGGAAGGGCCAGGTGTAAAACCAAAGTTTTATGACCCCCAAGATTTTTAAGTCAGATTGACACAGAAGAAGAATCGAGGGGAAGCAGAGGGAAGAGAAGGGGAAAGAGAAAAGGAAAAGAATGCTACATAAATACCTACCACATTCATTTTCTCACCCACCCTTGTGACCAGTGACACCCATGTAAGAGACAATGTCTCAGGGTTAAGGTATAGAGCAAACCGTCCAGATTAAAAAAAAAAAAATCAGACTTATGACCTTGACCTCATTAGCACCAAATTCCTCAGAACCAAACCAGCTGGTTCCCAGACTCAGAGATGGTTATAACAGAAGGATGAATTTAATTATTTCTAAGTGTCAACATTCATGAAATAGAGCTGATTCTTAAGGAATAATCTTTACATGAGGTTATTATAAAAAGAACAAATCTTACTTTTGATTAACTCTTTTTTTCTTAGGATATTCTCATGGAACATACCTACCAACTCTCAACTCAGAATCTCCTTGGATGAGGGCCCCAACAACACATGAACCCATGCGCTTTTTCCCTATATGTAAGGCAAGATAGATAGCAGGAGTAGCCCAGATCCAGTCAGCTGTCTCACCTGGCCATTTGGAGAGCCAACTCCGGGGAGAAAAGCCTCTTGGGAAGGTATAATAGGGCCTGAGTTTCAGAAGGACCAGCTGTCCTTAAATTAGACCCCTGGGTTTCCCAGAGAAGAAAATGCCATCACTAACTCATTTTTAGCTTTAGAATAATAATA
Source organism: Notamacropus eugenii (assembly GCF_028372415.1). NCBI lineage: Eukaryota > Metazoa > Chordata > Mammalia > Diprotodontia > Macropodidae > Notamacropus > Notamacropus eugenii. Next base: position 466,152,580 of record NC_092872.1, on the reverse strand, counting down.
AGGAGCGTCTGGGGTTGACAAGATACACTCTCAGAATTTTACTGAATAGAATTTGAATTACATGGTCCCCAGAGATCAGAGAGAGGTGTTAGGCTGAAATCACCAGGAGAGGCAGGTGAAAACATTTCACATGTAAACTGAAATCACTTTTCACCCAAGAGGTTGTGTGGGCTTCACTGAATAAATTAGGAGGAAATAGAAACATTCATGGAAAACAGGTGAACATGGCTCGTGAGCTGTTCTGCCTGGAGTTTGGGATTTCATGCCCATATGTTATAATGTAACATGTTGGTCAGCCTACTAAATGACTCAGCTCTGAAGCTGGTTTGTAGGATCAGAGTAGGAGAGGTCATCTGAACTTTCCAGTCACCTCCAAGAAGGGCAAAGGAGGAAATGAACTCAAGATGCAGAATGAGACACAATTGTTTTAGAAATGTGAAAATATTTCCCCTAACTATGCTCTGGAATATTTGGGGAAAGTAAGAGTGAGGGTGAGGAACAGACAGATGAGTTCATTGGCATAGGAAACTTCCAGAAAGGAAATTCCCTCTACCTGTGCACACCACAACCTCCTAGGCAACTTACAATCTTAAAGAGTTACCCAGGACAGGGAGTATCTTGGTATAGTGAGATAAGCTGAACTTGGAGTTGGAAGGACTGGGTTTTTCTTTTCTTTCTTCTTTTCTTTTTTTTCCTTTCCTTTCTTTTCTTTTCTTTTCTTTTTTTTTTTTTTTTTTTTGGAGGGTGGGGGGAAGCAATCAGGCTTAAGTAACTTGCCCAGGGTCACAGCTATTAAGTGTCTGAGGCTAGATTTGAACTCAGGTCCTCCTGACTCCAAACCCTGACTCAGTTTTAATCCTGGTTCTGACACACATGATCTGCCCAAGCTTGGGCAAGTAGCCCTTTGCCTCTCTCAGAACTTCAATTTTCTCATTTGTAAAATAGTTATTTTATCTATAATACCTTATCTACCTAATGATCTGCTCTGAAGAAAGTGCTTTTAAAACCATAAGCACAGAAGGATGAGTTATTAGTTCACACCCTACCTTTGGCCCAGATCCCCATTTTATAGAGAAGAAAATAGAGGCTTAATGCATATATTATTACATTCATTTTATAGAAGAGAAAACCAAGAGTGCATGAGTAAAGATTTGGTATATTTCAAATCCAGGGTTTCCCCCATTACGCCATATTGCTTTAGGGAAGCTAGCTTCCAGGTTCTGGGAACTATTGAGTCCTGTTTCATATTTCACTGGGATGCCCAGGATGACTGGGCTCCATTGGTGAATCACTAGATGACACACAGGAGCATAGTGAAAGAATCTCCTACCTGCTGAATTCTAGTCTTTCTAGACCCCAACTATCTCTACTAGGGTGCCTGGAAAGATTAAAGGCTCTTAATGCCAATGCTAAACGCAGGCCACCCTGGGCCTTGCCCTCTGCCATTCTTTCTCCAGCTAATTGCTCCATTGTTGTCTGGATCTCTGTCTCCTTCTTTTGCATTCTGGTACAACCTATTCTGACTGCTAAGTGTTTACCTTTGCCAAGCCTGGCTGCCTTCTCCCTGAAAAATAAGAAAGCAGACTGAGGCACCACAAAGACTACTGGGTCTATGAAAGGAATTTCTTGTCTCCTCTCATACATTACTTTTTGTAGCTCATGCCCACTCTGCCATGCACCTATGACAACAAGGTCAACACTTGCTCTGGCTTAACTTTTTTGGGGGGGGAAGGGGAGAAGGGTGAGAAGGGAACCAGTCCTTTGATGTCATCAATATAAGGAACTTCCAATGAGGAAATTCCCTCTACTGATACAAATCCACACTGGCTGGGCAACTTCAAGTCTTACAAAGAACTTCCTGGGGTAGTAAGAATCTGAGTGACTTGCCCACGATCACAAAGCCAATGTATATCAGAGATAAAACTTGAATTCAAATCTTTCTTACTCCAAAGCTTGTTTTCTATCTATTGCTCCAGTCTGCCTCTCATTCTTATTATTAATAGTAATAACCCATATATAATATATATATATATTTATATAAACAATGGGAGAAAAAGATGAGAGAGATGATATATAGTGAGATATATACACATAAACACACACACACACACATATATATATATATATATATATATTTATATATATGACAGAGGGAGAGAGAGAGAGAGAGAGAGAGAGAGAGAGAGAGAGAGAGAGAGAGAGAGAGAGAGAGAGAGAGAGATGGCAGCTAGTTGGTGCTAGACCTGGAGTCCAGAAGACTTGAATTCAAATCCAGCCTCAGTCACCTACTAGCTGTATGACCCTGGGGAAGTCACTTAATTCTGTTTGCCTCAGTTCCTCACCTGTAAAATGAGCTAGAGAAGGAAATAACAAACCACTCTAGCATCTTTGCCTCTGAAAACCTCAGATGCCATCACAAAGAGCTGGATGCAACTGAACTACAATAAATGTTTATTGAATTTTTAGATTGACCAATATAAGCTAATTGGCTGAGAAATGGAATGAAATTCTGCCCCAAGTGCCTAGGAAAAAAACTGACCCTGAATGAGCAACAACTAGGACAAAGGAAACAAAAATGAAAGGAGAACCGGTGCTCCAGTGTAGTACAGCCTAAAAATGGGGGGAAAGCACCTGTTAACCATAGAGGTTTCCATTCCCAAAGATTTGCACTTATGTCAGTGGGCAACTATGGAGACCCAGTGGTCAAAGGATAGGTATGTATTGAAAAAAGGGCAGATTGCAGGTGAAAGAAAGGATAAGGTGGCACCTGTGGATGCTTCTAGGTGGTGATTAATAATACAGAGATGGCTGCAAGAACCAACAGAACCTAGCTAAGCTGGGCCTCTCCTTTGATCAGCCAAACGTCGAACAATTGAATCAAAGGGCATCAAGTTCATAAACAGGCTCATATGATGTAAGGTTAGAAATGTTAAAAACCATTCAAGTTACGGTGTCTTCAAGCAGTAGACCTGGTGTGTGATGTCACTCACAGCATTTTATGAGGGGAAGGAGAAGAAGTTATCTATACTCAGTATCTCTACTTTCCTCTCCTACTTTTTCCACAATCCCTTTCAATCCAGCTTCTTTCCCCAGCCTTCTATTGAAACTATTCTCTTAACAGTCACCGATGGCATCCTAATTTACAGGCCCAGTGATTTTTTTCTTCAGGATTCCTCTTCCTTAACCTTTCCAAAGTACATGATACCACGTAAAATGCCTTTTTTTTTTTTTGGAAAGAAGAGACACTTGAGGCAGCATGATCTACTGGCTAGAGCACCAGACTCAGGAAGTTCCGAGTTCACATCTCACTTGAGATACTAATTAGCTATGTCTGTGATGTAAGTCACTAAACCTCACTGAATATCAGTTTCCTCATCTGTAAAATATCAGCTTCACAGGGCTATTGTGAAGATCAAATGAGAAAATCTAGGTAAACTGCTTTGTGAACTTTAAAGTGCTATTGAAATGTTAGCTATTATTATTTAGGTTTCAGAAGTACATTGCATGGAAGAAATGGTGCTCAGATCTGTTTTCTACCTACCGGCCCGTAAGCTCCTTAAAGGCAAGAATGGCTTGTCTCATTCACCTGTAGCTTCTCCTAGCACTCAGCAGAAGACCCTCCATGCAGTAGGGATCTAATCAAAGTTAGTTAGGCATTTTTGAATGAACAGTCCCATTCAAAGACCTGAGAGTCTTGTTGAATGGCAGCCTGAACCACTGGTTAATTTGTTCCTCGTATGTGCTCCAAAACTTCCACTACTCTTTGAGTAAGATTACCACACCAGCTTTGTTCCCCCAGGCTCATTTCAGACTGACTTTTCTGTCTTCATCATCGTCCATCGTCCCTTGCCTTCTTATACTACTGAAAGTAGTCCTTTCCTCAGAGGTGCCATGTTTGGTTTCTCTAGCTGTCTAGGAGCTAGGATTCTCCAATCCCACTAAAGCTCAGTAACCCAAATGGCACACACCAGGAACCTCTATTTGCTTTTATTCACACTGTCTCAGCCCACCATTCTCATCCACCAAAGAATTCAGTGGCTTCCCCTTCCAGCTAAACACTCAAATCTCCCGAGTTGCCCCCATCAAAGTAAAGCCTGTAGTAACAATAGAAAACCTTTTCCCCCACCTAGCATGAGAGTAGGGAGTAACCACCAATCCCTAGGTGCTCTCCTCAGCATGAATCAGCACTTGACATGCACACCAAGTACAGGCTCCCTGCTTTCATACCCTTCCCCCATACTTGATGCTGATACCCTGATAAGAATCCTATAATAATCCATCTAGCTTTACCATTCTGAGGCATCATTCTATCCAAGACCCCATAAAGCCTTACCTATATCCTTCCTCCCTGATAGCCCCCTTCTTATTATGAATATTTCTCCTCAATCAAGCTTGCTTGTTTCATTTTCTCTCTGCTAGATCCTTTCTTGCTCTGTGTTCTGTCTTATGGGACTCTACCACCTAACCACTCCAATTTTCTCCTGAAAAGCAGCAGCCTGGAACTAAAGGTCTTGGCAGTCACTCTTACTTCTTTTTTTTTTTATATGTCAGAATTCTGCTTTACTAATTGTTCTATTGTGTTTGGTTAGCATGAATCCTTTTATTTTTATTTATTTATTTTTAGTTTACAACATTCAGTTCCATAAGCTTTTGAGTTTTTAATTTTCTCCCCCTTTCTCCCCTCCCTCCTCACCAAAAAGGTATGCAGTCTGATATAGGCTTTACATATACATTTATATTAAACATATTTTCACATTAGTCATGATGTAAAGAAGAATTAAAACCAATAGAATGAGCCTCTAGGAAGAAAAAACAAAACAAAAGAGAGAGCAAAAAGCATGCTTTCATCTGCATTCAAACTCCAAAGTTCTTTCTCTGAATGTGGATGGCATTTTCCATCATGTCTGTCAATGTCAGCCGTTGCATAATGTGGCTGTGCCACCCTTACTTCTAAAGCCAAGTCCTAGGGAATGTAGAATGTGAGGGCTTGACCAGGAATCCCCTTAGTAAGATCTCCCCTTTCTCTCCACACCAGGGCTATGATGAGAGGATTGCTCCAAATCACAAACCCCCAGGTTCTTGCCCATGGCAACTTAAGCATGTAAAAGAGACTTCCACCTCTCTCTGTACTATACCTTGAGACACCAAACTTCACGTCAACTACATTAAAGCAAGTCCTTACCTGGAATGTTCCCTCCTTTGCCTGCCAAAACCTTTCTATCTTTCAAAGTTCAAAATTCATCAGGAAAAAAAACCTAGGTAGAAACATGATATTTGTCTTGAAGGGCTGTTTTGGGGGGAAATGGGTGAGAGAAGTTTAGGCTGGTAGTGCTTGAATCCTGAGAGTAGAATTAGGAGCACTGGATGAAAGTTGCAGAGAGGCAAATGTTAGCTTGAAGTAAGGAAAAACTCCCTGACAAGTGGAGCCAGCCAAAAGTGAAATGGACTGCCTCAGGAAGTAGTGAGCTCCATGTCACTGGAGGTCTCCAAGCAGAGACTGGATAATCCTTTGTCCAGTATGATATAGAGGGGGTTCTTGTTTGGATATCAGTTGGACTCAATGGCCTATAAGGCTTCCTTCCAATTCTAGAGTTCTGTGAAGTTTCACTTTCTATTCCGGCTTCTCCATCTAGTTTGTCCTACAGTGATCTCCCTTTTCTGAACTATAATACTTAGGTAGAGGATCTAAGTTCAAATCTGGTCTCCAATTCATATTACCTATGTGACTTCAGACATGCTATTTGCTATCTTTGGGTCTCAGTTTTCTCATCAGCCAAAATAAGCAGGTTGGTTTTTGGAGAATAATTTGGAACTATGCCCAAAAAGTTATAAAATAGTGTATACCCTTTGACCCAGCAATATCACTACTTGGTCTGTGTTCCAAAGAGATCAAAGAAAGAGGAAGAAACTGGACAAAAATATTTGTAATGCCCTTTTCCTGGTAACAAATTAGAAACTGCATATCAATTGAACAATGACCAAACAAGTTATGGTACATGACCATGATAAATACTATAGTGCTGCTGTGGGAAATAATGAAGGAGATGATTTCAGAAAAATGTGGAAAGACTGACATGAACTGATGCAAAGTGAAGTGAGCAGAACTAGGAAAACATTGTACATAATAAAGGCAAATTGTGTAATGATGATCAGTTGGGAAAGATTTAGCTACTCTGATCAATATAAGTGATCCACAACAATTCCAAAGGACCCGTGATGAAAAATACTATCCAGTTCCAGAGACAGAACTCTTGAGTACACATTGAAACATATTGTCTTTCACTTTCTTTATTTTTCTTGCTTTTTTCTTTCACAACATGGCTAATGTGGAAATATGTTTTGTATGACTTCATATATGTAATAGGTATTCTATTTCTTGCCTTCTCAATTGGGGTGGATGGGTGGGAAGGAAGGAGAGAACTCAGAACTGAAAGTGAAACCTTTTTTCAAATGAGGTTGGGATAAAGTATCTCTAAGGTACCTTCCAAGATACAACAAAAGGAACACTGGATTTATAATCCAAGGACCCAGGTTCAAATTTGATCTTTACCATTTACTACTGCATGACTTTGAGCAAGTCATTAAATGTCTTATGATCAGAGGATCGTAGATGTAGAGCAGAAAGGGACCTTAGAAGCTATCTTGTCCAAGTCTCTCATTTTACAGATGAGGAAACTGGGACCCAGAGAGGTGCTTCCTAGAGGAGAATCTGAATTTCCTTATTTTTAAAATGGACAGGTGAATGACATCAAAGATGTCAGCTTCCAATCTATCATTCTATAATCTACAACTTACTTGTGATTATTTTAGGGACTAACTATTATTTACCCATTGTAATTTTAAGTAGCATGGCATGGTGGAAGGACTATCAACTTTGGAGTCAAAGAATCTAGGTTTGAATCTTGGATATGCCATTTACTATCTGTGTGATCTTGGGTAAGTCTTCTCTGGGTCTGTTTCCTCATCTATACACTGAGGAAGCTAATCATTTAGCAAGTATTTATTAAGCAGAAACTATGGTCCAAGCACTGTGCTAATCATTAGGGATACAAAGGTGGGTAAAAAGCTCCTGATCTCATGGAATGTACATTGCAATGGATGAGACAATATGTAAATAATTAGATAAATACCAGATATATAAAGCAGATGAAAATATGTAAGAGGAGGCACTAGCAGGAGGAGGGATTTAAAACATCTGAAGAAGATAAGATTTGAGATGAGTCTTGAAGGAAGTCAAGAGGTGGAGGTGAGGAGACAGTGCAATCCAGGCATGGGCAACAGCCATGCACAGAAGCAAAAGATGGATTGTCAAGTTGAAGGAGTTTCAAGTAATCCAATTTAGCAGCAAAACTGAGCACATTTGGAAAGAAGGTGTAAGAAGGCTAGAAAGGTAGGAAAGGGTCAAGCCATAAAGAGCTTCACATGTAAAGCAGAGGCCACTACATTGGATCCTGGGAGGAACAGGGAGTCATTGGAGCCCACTGAGCAGAAGTGGTGCCATGGTCAATCCTATGCTAGAAAAATCACCTTGGCAGCTGAGTGGAGGATAAATAGAAATGGAGAGACTTGAGGCAAGGAGACCAGTTAGAAAACTATTGCAATTGTCAAGAAGATAGATTATGAGAGTTTGAAATAGAGTTGTAGCTTTATAAGTAGACAGGTTATATACAGAAGATTTTGTAAAGGTAGAAACAGCTAGATTTGTTAATGGATTAGATACGTGAATTGAGTGCAAGTGAGGAACCAAGGATAACACTGAGGTTTTTAGGTGGGGTGATTGGGAGGATAGTGATGCCACTGAGAGTATCAGGAAAATTCTGTTCTGGACAGGTAAAATTCAAGATGCTTACAGAACACCCAATTCATGGTGTCCAAGAGGCATTTGATAACCATAGCCCTACAGAGAGAGGAGGACTGGATGTGAGAATCATCTGCATAGAAATGATAATTGAAGCTATGGGAAGGAGTTGATGAGATCATTAAGTGAAGCTATATAGAACAGAGGTTCTTAACCTGGGTTCTAGGAACTTTTCCTTAAAAATATTTTGATAGCTATATTTCAATATACAGCAGTTGACTTTCTTTGTAATCCTATGTATTTTAATACACTTAAAAGCATGGTTCTGAAGGGTCCACAGGCTTCACCAGACTTCCAGAGTGGACCAGGACATAAAAAATGTTAAGAATCTATGGTATAGATTGAAAAGAGAAGGGGATCCTGGACAATCTCGGGGGGTAATCATAGACAGTGGGTGTGATGTAAATGAAAAACCAGTAAAGACTGAAAAGGAACAGTCATACAGATCAGTGAGAATCAGCAAAGAGCAACGTCACAAAAATCTAAAGAAGAAAGCTGACCTTTAAGGACCTTTCCAGCTTTATGTCTGTGATCCTAAATTCCTTGACAATGAAAACTACATCTCTTCCTTCCTTTGTATTCCCCTTATCACCTTGCACACTCCTAGGTACATGAAGCAGTCTATTGATTGCCAGCATTCTTCCAGGGAATAGCTTATGTTGTTACATGATAATATGAAATGATAATCTGAATAGCTCACAAGAAAGTGAGTACTGGGGGACCTGTGTAATCCTGTTAGTTTGAGCTGTGTAGACATGGTTGAAGTCAGCTCTATATTCACAGGCAGGCATGATTTGAAGGCATTTTCCCCAGGGCCTTACTGGCTTCCAATTTCAGGCTGCAGATAGAGCTACATTTGTACAGTGGAGTGTTCCCTCTCTCCCCTCTTTGGGAGGGGAGCACTGGTCCCTGAGCTGCTTGGAGATTGTATTCACCAATTGACCTGAGAATAAAACCAGCTGTGTACCTCCTTGTTTCCTGTTAGTCCTATTACAATACCCCATTAACTGTGAGAAGACACTTCAGCACCAAGGACGACAGCATTGATGACATTGCAGTTTGGAGATGACTTCTGGGGAGTGGATATTGATGGGAAAGAAAAAGCCAAGAAGAGAGCAGAGGTGCCCTGCAGCAAGGAGCCCTTGCAGATCTCAGATTGTAGCAAGAGAAAAACCTTAAATAAGGAAAAAGTTATCAGTGTACCTTTCTTATGTCCCCCACTAATTCTCCCAGTTGTAGGTCCTGCCTCTTCCCTACCTGCCAACCTTGGTCCACTGGAAGACAATGATGATGAGGAGGAGGAGCAGGACGAGGAGGAGGAGGAGGAAGATGATGATGATGATGCATACTCCTCTAGTGCTCCAATATTTTTTAAAAATTATAATGATATCTCTTCTTTTTAAATCATCTTCATTTCTTAATATTTCCTTCCTTCATAACATACTCAGTGAGCCAAACCTAATAACAGGGAATTGAACAGATAGAGGAGGGGAAAATCCACAAAATCATAGAGCATACTGACCATGTCTGACAGGATTTGTAACATCCCTTTAGTCCTGGGGAGTCACAGAATTAATTGTGTTGATGGTTTTGTACTATAAATGTTTCATTTGTGTCTATGATATAATTTGTGATATAATGAGTGATATAAAAAATCATGTCACATATATAACAACACAACATGACATGATATAACGGCACAGCATGATACGACAAGATATGATATGATATGATATGTGGGGGTGAGTATCGAGGGATATTTCATTTGTGTGCAACTACACAGAAGATGTAGAATCCCCTCAGCAGTTCCTGGAAATGCCAGTTCCCAAGGGACTTCACTCTAAACTGACTTTAATAACATCACCCCTTGCCCTGTCACCAGGTAATATAAGGAGCAGCTAGATGTTGCAAAGGGTAGAGCACTGGGCCTGAAGTCAGAAAGATCTAAGTTCACTGCCTGTGTAACCCTGGGCAAGTCACTTCATCCCTATTTACCCCAGTTTCTCTTCTGGGTGGAGACATACTGGAGATGGAAATCGCAAACCACTAGATTATCTTGGCCAAGAAAATCTCATGGACATCTCCATGGGGTCAAGCAATAGCAACAAAAACATTTACATAGAGGTTGAAGATTTCCAAAGTACTTCAAAGTTATTATTTCATTTTACCCTCACAACAACCCCAGGAGGTGGGTGCTATCATTATCCCCATTTGCTAGATGAGGAAACTGAGGCAGACAGAGCTTAAGTGTCTACCTCTGGCAGGTTTCCCACCCCTGACTCTAGCTCATGGTCACACAACTAGTAAGTATCTGAGGTCAGATTTGAACCCAGGACTTCCTATCTCTAGACCCAACACTCTATCCACAGCAACACCAGCTGCCTCATGTTATCTACTGTAACCCCTCATTTTAGAGATGAAGAAACAAGGCCTAGAGAGACAAAGCAACAGAAGTCATACAGCCACTCAGTGCAAGATCCAGAATTTGAATTCAGGACTTCTATCCCCAGATCCAGGGCTCTTTTCACCTTCCACAGCACCATACTGCCCTCAAGGTACCAGACAAGTCACTCTGCGGATGAATTCCAGACATTGTGACAGGTGGTGGTAGGCAAGGGGGACGGGGCTTGGGGGGTATCTTAGTGCCCCCTCCAAAGTCATCCTATGCAGGCAGCTACCTCCCTCCAAAGTTGTCTTGGCACACTCTGCCACAGGGCCAGGCCCACACCATCTGCAACTCTGCACCCAGGCTTTGCTCTTGGCAGCAGACCTCATTTTTCCTCACATAACATGCATGTCACAAGCGTGAAATCCTTGTCCATGAGTGCTTGCAGACGCCCCAGTTTGCCAAAGCAGCCACATTCACCACCTACCTCTATTCCCACTCCACAATGCAAGGCTCTCAGCTGCTCCCTGTATGGCAGCAACACCATCCCAGGTGCCATGTTGCCCTCTGGGACAGTGGCATCTGGAACAGAGGCCAGTCCTGCCACTCTGGGGGCCGCAAAAGGTCCTCAGACAGTCACCACTTGAAGGGAATTTTGTACAAGGAAACAGATGCTCAGGCATGTGAATGACCAGCCCCATAGAATAAGCATCAGCCACCTTCAGACAGGATACCAAATGCAGAGCGAGGCTCAGAGACAAAGCCTCAAGAAAGTGGGTTCGAGAAGAAGAAGCAGAAGGTCTCCCCTGTGTCCAGAAGAGACCTCTACACTTAGAGGCTTCCTCAACCACGCCACACCTACCTGACATATATACCCAATTCCACTGCCTCCTCCACAGCCTTATTCCCTACAAGACCTCACTCCCAGCTGACTATCAGCCGTTTCTCACCAAGGCCATAGGATCATTGGACTAAGAGTTGGAATAGACTTTAATTTAGTGCAAAAGCTACTGCAGAAATATGTAATTCTAAAAACAAGCTACCAGGCAAGCTAATGCTTAATTGACCTTAATTACTTAATCATAATGACTGTATTTTGTATACACATAAGATCATCAATTTGGAACAGGAAACCCCTCAGATGCCATCTAGAACAATCCACATATTTCATAGGTAAAGAAGGGACTTCTCTCTGCTCGAGAGCACACAGGTAGTGAGACTCAGAGTGAGGAGTTGAACTCAGCCCCTGGACCCAGGGTAACTGTTCTATGCAACCACAACTCCCCATGAGTCATATTCTCTCTGTCATAGAATACAAGGTCTCTATAGGTAGGCACAATTTAATTATATAATTATACTATATACATATATAATGTATTCTATATTCAATCATATAATTATATTAAATACATATATAATATATTTATATTATATACATATACAATATATTCTATATTCTATTATATATTATATACATACATAATATCTTATATATTTAATCATATCATTGTATTTCAAGTATCAATCATCTGGCAAATGCCAGGCAAGCAATCAACATTTGTTGGTTGATTGACAATTCCAAAGGAATGAAACTCTAACAGTAAAATTTCAGAAGTTGCAGCAAACTAATCAGAGCAATAGGCAGCTAAAACCAGACTAAAAATCATCAACTCACAGAACCTCAAGGTTGGGCAAGGCTGTTCAGTCCAATCTGTATGTTGATGGACATTTCTTTCACAATATCCTTGACAAATTCTCATACAGCCTCTGATTAAAGGCAGGGATAGGACACACACTATCTCCAGAAGCATCCAGCCCATTCCACTTTTGCACTGCTTGGATCATTCAGAAATTTGGCCTTAAATTAAGCAAATATCTATTTTTGTACAACTTTTTCCCATTGCTTCTTATTTTGTCCTCTGGGACCAAGAATAACAAATATGATTCATGTTTCACATGTAAACACTCGAAGTGTTTGAAGAAAGCTATTATGTTCCTCCAGGTGACCTCTTCTCCAGGCTAACCACCCCTTTGGTCTTACATGGTAATTCCCTCACCAGCACGTCATGCTTTCAGGTGATGACATTACAACTTTCTTCTAATTACCTCCTCAGATGGGAAGACAAGCTAAGCATTCCTCTGATCCAAATCTTTGTGCCTTCAGATTCTGGCTGGGCCCAGCCTATCCCCTGAGAGAAGGTGACTGGAAGCCTTCCCTCTGCCCCAGAGGACTTGCCCTGCTTTTAAGCAACAACTTCCAGCAGTAGCAGGGTGAGGCATCTTCCACCTCTTTCTGGCATTCTAATGTGGAATGTGGAGATGCTCCAATGCCATGAGGGGCAATCTACCTTTTGACTTTAGCTTTCTATCAACCTGCTATCCCTGTCCCTCCAAGAAGGGGGAAAGGACAATTGGTGGGGAATGGGACTTCTTTCTCCTGTGGTGCTAGTTCAATATCCATTTCTTGCTGCACCCTGCCCTGCCCAACCTTCACCCTTCAGAAGGAAGAGGAGTAATGATCATCAGACATTTGCCTCCAGTCTGATCACCAGCCTCCTTTGGGAAATGGAGTGATGCTTCCATTTATTAATGAACATTCTCATTCTTGATCATACGCATCACATTCCAGTGATTCAGAACCCCGGTAGTTAACCATCTAAACCCCATTACCCATACTCCATTTCCCAATTCTTTTCTCATTCCTTCAACCCTCCTGAAACCCAAAGTTTCAAACACTTCCCAACCCTTCCACAAAGCCCTTTCATAGGCAAAGCCTTTTCATAGGCACAAACTTTTCTTCATTCTAAATTTTTTCTTCTTTCACTCTTTCCATCTACTAGCTATTACTGAAATATACTCCTCCAAAAATAGACACAGCCTCCCTGGCCACCCTTTCCAGTACTAGCTGTATCTTCATTGCCCTCAGCTCACTGGTCAAGGAGGGGAAGTTGGAATAGTCATTACTTCCCATTGACACATCTAAATTTTCCCCCTACCTCTATCATTCAATAATCTTTTCTCCTTTGAGGTTCCTGTTATTCATATCTACTATCCAATCAAAATCTTGATAGCTATCGTTCATAGGCATCTAGGTCACTCCCCTTTCTTCCTCAATGAATTCAGTAAATGATTCACAATTTTTTCTCTCCTCCCCAGCTCCTGCCCTAGGGGATTTCAACATAGATATTGACTCTCCCTCAGACACCCTAAGCATTCAGTTCCTTAACCTACTCACTTCTTGTGAGGTAGTCCTCCACCCCACCTCAACCATGTGTGTGGATGGTCTTATCCTTGATCTTGCCATCACCCACAAAGGTACCATCTCCCTGTTCCAAGATAGGAAATCTCTTCACCCACCCATAATCCATTGTTGTTTTTTCATGTCTCCCTTTGCCTTTCCTTACAAAACCCTACTCTTTATCCACACCATGACCTCCTACCCTCAACCCCTCAATTCTCTCCCAGGCTATCTTTCCAACTTTAGCCACTTTCTCCTCTTTTCCCTACCTTGACCCTTTGTTAAACCAATTCAACTCTACACTGAACTCTCTTGAATCCCTAGCCCCCTTATCATTTTCCCTGCTAAGCCTCAGTCTTAGATTCACTCCTACCATTTGTCACCTTCACTCTAACAAAAATGTTGCTAAACCAAGATGGAGAAAATCATGCAACCATTCTGACTGAGTCCATTACAAATTTATTTTACACAAAATCAGATGAGCCTTCACTGCTATTAGGCAATCCTACTATACTTCATTTATCTAGTCATTATCACTTTCCACATCTGCTCTTCCAAACTTTTTCATTCTTCCTCTGATCTCCCATGACTCCCCATTTCCTACCTTCTCATCTGAGAACCTTGCTTTATGTCTTATGGGAAAAGTTGAGGCCACTCACTATGTGCTCCCTCTTCTCCTCTCTTCCTCACCTTTTGCTGCTCAGATGCCTTCTGCCACTGTCTTCTCCTTCACCTCATCTCACATTATGGGTGGTCTTACCCCTTATGAAGGCTAACCCCTCTACCTGCTCAAGGAATCCCATTCCATTCCATCTTTCCTCCAATAGATCACCCCCCTTTGTCATTCTCACTCTTTTACTTAATTTCAATCTCTCTCTGTTCATTAGCTCATTCCCTACTGCCTAACAAACATGCCCATGTCTCCATTCTCAAAAACCGTTACTTAATCCTTCCGTTCCTGCTAACTATCATCCCATATCCTATTACCCTTTGTTGCTGAACTCCTTGAAAAGACCTATAATAAGTACCTTCACTTTCTCTTTATTTATTCTCTTCTTAACCTCCTCCAATGCAATTCTGACTTTATGATTCCACTGAAACTGATCTCTCCAAAGTTGTCAAATCCAATGGCTTTTTCTCAGTCCTCTTTCTCCTTGACCTCTTTGCAGGCTTTGACACTGTTGATCACTCTCTCCTTCTTGATTCCCTCTTTTCTCCAGGTTTTTAGGACAATACTCTCCTCTAGGTCTCTTCCTGTCTGTCTGCTGCTTCTCAGTCTCCTTTGTTGGATTCTCTTCCAGATGATATCCTTCAACCATCTGTGTCCCTAGAGTTCTGTCCTGGGCCTTTTCTCTATATACTACTTCCCTTGGGGATCTCATCAGCTCCCATGGATTTAATTACCATCTCTAAGCTGATGATTTCTCATATCTACCTATCCTGCCTCAAACTTCTGACTTCTAGTCTCCCATCTCTTGTTGCCTTTCAGACATCTCAAACTGGCTATCTAGGAAATATCAATAAATTCATTGTCTTTCCCCCTACATCCTCTACCTTTTCTTACTATATAGAGCAGCACCATCTTCCCAGGCATGAAACCATGGAGATATCCTTCTTTCCTTACTATCTGTAACCTCTCCTGCCCACCTCCCACCACATCCATTCTGTCACCAATACCCATTGATTTCACCTTTGCAACATCTCTGGAACAGAGTCTCCTTTTTCCTTTGACACTGTCACCACTCTAGTGTAGGTGTAGTGTAGTATTCCTGTCTGGAATAATTCAACAGTCTGCTGGTGGATCTGCTTGCCTCAAATCTCTCCCTACTCTAACCCATCCTCCATTCAGTCACTAAAGCAATTCTCCTAAAGTGCGTATCTACTACTCAATAAATTCCAATAGCTCCCTATTGCTTCCAGGATCAAATACAAAATCTTCTGCCTGGCATTCAAAGCCCTTTATAACACCACCCCATCCTACCCTCCCAGTCTTCTTACACCTTAATCCCTACCATATACTCTTTACTCCAGCAACAGCAGCCTCCTGACTATTCCATGACAGCACATCATCTCTCAGCTGTGGGTGTTTTCTCTGGATACCCCCCCTTGCCTGGATGACTCTCCCTTCGAACCTCTACCTACTGGCTTCCATGGCTTCCTTTAAGACTCCACTAAAATCCCATCTTCCACAGGAAGCTTTTCCCAACCCCTCCTTCTTTCTAGTTTCTTCCCTCTGTTAGGGATCTCCTATTTATCCTGTGTATAGCTTGTTTGGATCTATTTGTTTACTTGCTGTCTCTCCCCCACTAGATTGGGAGCTCCTTGAGGGCAGGGATTGACTTTTGCCTCTTTTTGTAACCCTCGTGCCTAGCACAGTGCCTGCCACCCAGTGCTTAACAAGTGTTGATTGATTGATTGGTAGAATTATAAGGGATGAGGAAAGGTTTCCTATAGAAGGTAGGAGTTTAGCTGGGACTTGAAGGAAGAGATGAGGAGGCATGGGAAGGAGACTGAAAATACCTGGAGTAGGGAGACAGTATCTTGTGAGCAACTTAATAGATGATTGACTGGATGAACGAATGCAGGCATGAATGATCTTTTAAGTCTCTTCCAATTCAATATGTTATGATTTGGCCGTTGTTTGTCATGTCCATGTTTCCTCTAAACAAACCCACTGGACAAGAAAACAGAAACTCTGAAAACCCTCCCTTCCATTCCCAGGAAAATGCTGGGCAGACCCAGCCCTCCTAGCACAGAGTTCTGACAGTCTTCACTTGTAGGGGCTGTGAGGATCAGGGGGAGCCAGTTGAACCATTTTCATATGCCAATGTTTTAAACTGGTAGTGAAACTATTATTCTTGGTGTTTTCTGGTCTGCTGAACTCTAATCTAGCTAATCTCTGACAGATAGGGCTGCCTAGGGTCCCTGGAAAACAATCATCTGCAAACATATTAACCTTACTGATTGCGTTTCTGAGAGTGCGGGCCACCCTGCTGAACAGTTACGGGCGTTTATTTGCAATGTTGATTCCTATTAGATATCATTAGGTACACAATAATTATAATAATTACGTGGAGTGCTTCGGCTACCATGCTAAATAACAACCCCCTTTATTCAAAAGTCATAATTGCTGCATCTAGACTTAAAATGAAATCTAATTAGATGTCAGTTTCTCTCCCCCCCCCCTCCCATCCCCCTAAATAATCTATATTTGAAGGATCACCATGAAAACTGCCCATCCATGATTAATCCAGTTAACCTAAAAACACACACATAACAGTGGGTCTCTCAGAGAGAACAAATACACTTGCATAATTAAGCTGAAACTTGATTATGACTGGAGAGTTTTAAGATTATTGAAAGAGTCAAAAAATTTAAAAAGCTAACAGTATGAAGTAATGCCTTCAGCGAGGTAGTTCAGGAAACCTAATTCTAGACCCAAAAGGGAAGCACTGTACAGTTGAAAGAATGCTAGCTGGGTTTGGGATCAGTGCACCTGGGTTTGAATTCCAGATCTGCCCTTTACTATCTGTGTCATTGATCCTCTCTTGGACAAAGTTTTCCTCATTTACAAAATGAATGGGATTTAGACGACCTTTAAGGTCCCTACCAGCTCTAATCTATGATCCTATAACTTGATTCTAGTTCTAGCCTCACCATTAACTGTCTGATACAGGCCATGTCACTTCTCCTCCTGGGTTCTCAGTTTCCCCATCTGTAAAAATAAGAGGGTTTGACAAATGACATAGCAGGAGAGTCAAGATCCATATACAAAGGGAAAAATAGGCCAAGGATTAAATATCAAGATGATTTAGAAGAGGCTCCAAAGGTAGTGAGTGGCAGAGCCCAATAAGTAGAGCAGAAGATAAATGCTCTGAGTCCAGAGAAAGGAGAGAACATTGAGTCAGAATATTCAGAGAAGATTCTGTAGAGAATATAAGAATTGAGCTGGGTCTTGAAGGTCAAGTTTAATATAGATATAAGCAGCTCTCCAGGAAATAGGCATTGGCTTTTCTTTTAATTCCTCTATGAGTCATCTAACAAAGAGGCAAGATTCTTCAAGAGCTCAGATCCCCTGAAAGTCCAGAGAGCACACTCTTGGCACAGAAAAAGGCTTGCTCCAAACCCCAAGGCCACCTAACAGTGTTTTCTTTCCCAGGAGCCAAAGGAAAGAACAGCCCCCTGCTGTTTGCAAAGTAATGGACATTCTCTGGGAGGATGCTAAGGCACAAAAATGATGGGGACCTTTTGGTGTTGATCTCATCTAGGTCAGCCTTATCTGCCTAAGGGTAGATTCTCTGCTGATAGGGAAGAGAGAATTAAGAAGGGAGCAGATGTGCAGAAGCAGTTGTGATTTCTGCAAAGTGAGAAATTCTGCATGTGGGAATTCCTTCCACCAACTCAGATTACCACCCATCACTGGCCTAGTAGATTAGCCCTAGACAAGAGTCTGGGGCACATAGAGGGGAAGGAACTTGCTCCGGGTTTTAGCCCAAATGTGTTAAAGGATGAATTAGAACCCAGGTCTTCATGACTCAAAACCTACCACACTATCCATTTTACTAAAATGCCTTGACCTAACACCAGTAAAGCAATAATATTAGTGTCTGGATCTGTTATTCCATTAACACAGGGAACTCCCAAATTAGGAAACTCTCTTTGTCAGTGCAGGTAGGTACCCTTTCTGCAAGTCATATCTTAGAGTGTTGAGACTTGCCCTGGGTCACACAGCCTGTCTGTCAGAGACAGGCAGGGCTTGACCCCAGGGCTTCCTTGTTCTAAGGCTAGCTCTTTATTCAGGGTACCAAGCTGCCTCTTAGAAAAGTAATATTATTAATAATAATATTGATAGAATATCATGCATATACTGACTTAGCATGTCATTTATAGACTGACTTATAGTCATAAAGTGCTTAATATCTATGAATTTCACTCGAACCTCAAAATACCCTGTGAGGTAGGTAGAATTAGGCTCAAATACTACTGGCAGTTTGATCCCAGCAACTTGCTTAACCTTTCTGTATTTCAGGCAACATTCTGGACAGGGGTTCTTAACCCAGGGCCTGTGAAATAGTTTGTTGGTGTTTTATTAAGTTTCGTAATAACTATACTTCTTTTTGTGGTTGTTGCTTTAATTGTATTTCAATATAGTTTGTTTTATACGTACTATGTACTTCATTTTGTGCATTTAAAAACATTCTGGGGAGAAAGAGAGAAGAAAGGGAGGGAGGGAAGAAATAAACATTTATTAAGAACTAACAATGCGCCAGGTACTTTACAAATATTAACTCATCTGATCCTTACAACAACCTTGTATAGTGAGTACTATCATTATCCCCATTTTACACATAAGGAAATGGAGGCAGAAAAACGTTAAGTGACTTGCCCAGTATTCATATAACTACTAAGTATGTGAGGCAAAATTTGATCTCCCCTCTTCATGATCCCAGGCCTAATTGTCTGGCCACTGAGCCACCTAGCTCCCTCAGAGGCATTATTTGAACCCAGTACAACTCAAGTCAATCACCATTTATTAAGTGCCTACTACTGTGGACCAGGTGCGTAGGTCTTTCTTTCTTCCAATAAGCATTCAGCTGCCTCTTCTTTTCTTAAGCATCTTATCTTGGTTAGTTTCCTGTTTGTTCTGTGTGCAGGTGCCAGGAAGTATATGGTGGGGAGGGGGAAGCAAAGGAAAGGGAAGTATAAAGAATGGTTCAGATGGATACCACTCCCCCCAACCCCCTAACTAACTAGAGGATTCTGGGCTACTTGGACAGAATCTCTTACCTAAGGGCTTTGTCTCAGTAGAAATTCAGGAAAGGCAAAAGTGCCTTGCATCCCCTCCCCAAACTCTCCAGTTATCAGGGTAGCTTTTAGTTCTCTGGAGAACCACTGGGCACGAGGAAGGTGGGAAAGAACAGGTAACAAAGAAACTAAGCCTTATATCTTCCTGGCCTGCTACCTCTCCTTGACACATGCAGGTAGCAAAGGAAGGGGACTCAGCCTCCGGATCTCTCTACCTAGCTTTTTTTTCTCTCCTAACAACCCTTAAAATAAAAAATCAACTCAACATTTTTTCCTCCCCCTCTGGCCTATTCCCACCCTGCTCCCTAATGTATGTAATTAATCAGCCCAACCACCTTTCCTAGACCCCTGAGTCATCCTAGAGCATGGTGGATTTGAGAGTGGGTACACACACACACACACACACACACACACACACACACACACACACACACACACACACACACACACACACACACACACACACGCCAGCCCAGGCGCCTCCATTTGCCTGACTCTCTCTGTTCACTGGTCCACACTGCCACATAGTGGAGATCGCTGCTATACTCCATCCTCAGTCCAAGTATCTCTCCAAATGGGCAATGAGTGACACGAATGGAAAGACTGCCCCTCACCCAAGAAAAAAGAGGTGAGGGAGATGGGGGCAAGGGGAAGAATATGACATAATTAAGCTGGAGTTGGTTCATTTCTGTAATAATTAACAGCACGTTCACACCAATGTCGCATCCCTGTTGATGCCTGCCTTTTGATCTAGAATGATGAATGCCTAGTGGTGGTGAATTCAGATTAGCATAATTTCATTACCGAGGGACCCGTGAAAAGGTTCGATTATAGAGCAATCTCATTAATACCAGGCCTTGTTAAACTAATAGAAATAGACAAGCCCAGCAGCTCTCATACGTACACATGTGCTTGGAATGTAATTAATGGAGAATTTCCTGCTACCTGAGCCGCACCTGCCTCACTGGGATGAACACCTGGCTCCCCGAAGGCCCCAGTCCTTATGTAGAAGGATTCGGGGGATGGTGACCTCAGTATTCTGGGGGATAGACTGCAACAGTCAAGAAATCTCATTAAAGCTGGCCTTCATTGCCTCCTCTCTAAGAATGAGGAAATGGGGCAACTGTGAAGGGGAAAGAGCTGAAGTCAAGGGACCTGAGTTCAAAGAAAACAGAGTTCCTCCTCCATAAAAGGAGAGTTTCGCCCTAGATGGTCTGGCACTCTATAGTTCTGGGGACTATCTTGTTGGGACTTTTCTAATACTTCAGGGATGATTCTAACACCTCTGGAGAGTTCCTTGCTCTGTGACTCTGTTTACTCTTTGTTCTTGATAAGCTCCTACATATACAACTGCAAAGAAAAAGAAAGCATCTCCAGTTGTCCCGATTCATGTGTGGCCACTAGACCCAGATGGTTCCGGAGGAGAAAATGAGGCTGGCAACTTTGCACAGCCCTCCCTCATTGACGTCCAGTTCACTTGTATGTCACGGCATCACCTCCCTGATGTCAAGGTTCTCTTTGAGAACAAGGGACCAACAGTAAGAAAAACAAAACATCACATATATACCTATTCAGGATCCAGTCAGTCCCTCCCCTAAGCCCCAACATGAAAAAGTCCTGGCAGAGGCAGCGGAGATAAAGCTGGAGTCAGGAGGATGTGGGTTGCAATCTTCTCTCCAGTATTGACTGGCTGTGTGACTGTGAGTTAGTCATTTAATCCCAACTATACCTCAGGTTTCCTCATCTGTGAAGGGGGAGTACCAAAACTTACACTGCCTACCTCACAAGTTCCTGTGAGAAACATTCTGAAAGTTATCAAGTATTATCTAGAGTCAGTAATTATAATTTCCTACATTCATGCAGGACGAGCCCCTCTGGAGGCAGAAAAATGGAGAAGAAGACAATTAGAGATTCATTTCCTACCTCTGTACCTTTTCCCTGACTGACCTCCGGTCTCACTTTCACCTCTTAAAATATTTCATTTCCTGCAAGACTCAGTTCAAGGGCCACTTTCTACCTAAGGCTTTTCCTGATCTTCCCAGCTTCCCCCTAGCCCTATCATCCTGTATCTATTTTGTATATTCAAATATGTGTGTGTGTGTGTGTGTGTGTGTGTGTGTGTGTGTGTACATCCACACATATGCATATTTTTCCATAAAGGCAGACAGGTGGTACAGTGGATATAGTGCTAGGCCTGGAATCAGGAAGACCCAAGTTCAAATCCAGCTTTGACATTTCCTAGCTGTACGATGCTGGGTAAGTCACTTAACCGCTGTTTGCCTTAGTTTCCTCAACTATAAAAGAAGGATAACAACAGAATCTGTCTCTCAGGGTTATTGTAAGGATTAAATAAGATGATACTTGCTTCAGGGAGCTAAGTAGCACAGTGTCTGGCACATAGTGGGTGCATTATAAATGCTTATTAGCTCACAGTAGAGAATGAGCTCCTGAAGGTCAAAGACTGCTTTACTTTTGACTTTGCATCCTCAGCACCTAACACAGCACCTAGCACATATGTTGTTGTTAGTCGTGTCCAACTCTTCATGACCCCCTGGACATGTCAATGCTATCCATGGGGTTTTCTTGGCAAGGATGCTAGAACGGTTTACCATTTCCTTCTCCAGTAGATTAAGGTTCACAAAGGTTAAATGACTGGTAAGTGTCCCCAGCCACATTTGAACTCAGGTCATCCTGACTGTAGGCCCAGTTCTCTATCCACTGAGCCACCTAGTTGCCTCCTACCTGTCACATAGTAGGTGCTTAATAAATGTGTGCTAATTGACTAATTTAAGGGTCCTACCCCAGTCCTAAACACTTGTCAGGGCATTAGTAAAATGTCCCATTCTTGGTGAAGGTCCTTCTCTTCCACCCTAGATTCTAATGGGCTGGCACACATTGAATACCCTACAAATTTGGTAAGATGGCTGATTGGGTCATGCTTTTGTCATCACTCCAGCCTTAGGTAAAATGGGTCAAGCTTAGAATTTGCTCTTCACCATCTCCTGCTGAAGCTTTGCACGTACTTCATGTGCCTGGCTCTTTTTAGCAGTGGTATTGTGCACACCCTGGGCTCTGTCATATGAATTTGTTAAGAATATATTGCTGTACTTTTTATCACTTCTGTAATATTTGATTTTTTTCTGCATTTGTGAGTAAAATAACACAATTCCAAAAATACTTCAAAGTTGGTGAATGACTCACACTGTATATTACTGAACACCATAAAAATATGCAGTGACTCAGATGGGCCTAGAAGAAGTTACAGAGCCCCAAAAAGCCCCATTGTTCTCAATTTTAAAATTAAAAAAAATTAAAAGATTTCTATCTCAAATAAAAGGATCTAATTTCACTGTGGTTTATATTATTTGTCAAATTGCTTGCTAAGCCTCAAGTACATTTTGGTTCATTCTTGTTTTTCTCTTTCTTTTTCTATATCTCCCCCACCCATATTTTCCCTCTTCCCTCTCCCTCTTTCTCTCTCTCAATCTCTCTCTCCCTCTTTATCTCAGTTTCCTCTCTCTCAATCTCTCCTCTTTCTCTTAGTTTCCTCTCTCTCCCTCTCTCTCTCTCCCTCTTTCTCCCTCTCCCTCTCTTTCTCTCTCTCCACTCTCCAAATGGTGTAATGAAACCTGATCATTTTACAATAAGAGAAAGCCCATTGGTAAGATTCATTTCAATTAGTAGCTGTTGCTGCAGCTTATGCTGGAGTGTAATGATTCAGAGGGGAATTGAGAAAGAGACAATATTGGAAACTGTTTGGGAGGAAGCAAGCAAACCCCCAGCTGGCTTGTGAGATGATTGTAGCTTCTTGGTAAGAAGAGAGAGAATCCCTGATTAGAACTGTCCCTCAGTCAAGCCCTCATCACCTCTCCCCTTGACAGTGTATTCCAATAGCTTTAATTCAACTCCACAAACATTGTTAACTATTTCCTTTCACATCTACCTCCACTATGTGCCAAGCATTCTGATGGACATATGAAGTCAGAAATAAAAAGTTGCACCCTAGCAAGTGCAGCATGAACACAGATAAAACCCATAATATAAGCAAGTACAAAGTAATGGGGGAAAGAAGAGTTATCCTACCAACTGGGGAAATTGAGAAAGGGCTCACATTGGAACTGGCTCTTGAACTAAGCCTCGAAGGAAACTAATTCTGAGAGAGGCAGAAGAACCTTGCGGGCTCACAAAGCAACCTGTGTCTAGGAACCTCTTGGGACATAGAATATTGCTTACAAAGAATGACAAATGAAGGCAGAATTATATTAAATAAGTCTGAAAACTTAGTTGGAGCCATATAGCCAGCTCTTCAAATTCCAGGTTTTGGAGAGGGGCTGGGAGGGTACTTAATTTTGAAGAATATTAAAAATAACTAATATTTATTTAGTGCTTTAAAATATGTAAGATAAGGTGTTAGACAATCAGGTCCTTCCTTGACCTGAACTGTCAAGCATTCAAACTCTGTCGTAGAAAACACAATTCCAATGGACTGGCCACATTGTTAGAATGCCAAACAGATATTTGCTTCAAAGACTACAGAGAACTCACACAAGGCATGTGCTCATGTGATGGTCAGAAGAAGCAAAACAAGGACACCCTCAAGGCCTCTCAGAAGAACTTTTGAATCAATTGTGAGACATGGGAAACAGTGGCACAGGACCTGCCAGCATGGCATGCCTCTATCAAAGAAAGTTCTGTGCCCTGTGCACAGAATTGTAGTAACGCAAAAGAAACATGAGATGTACAGTTTTAGAGACATCTCCACTCCAAATGTTCGTAGAGACTATCTGTGCCCAACCTATGGTAGAACCTTCCAAGCTTGTACTGGACTGATCAGCCGCAGCCAAACACATTGTACCCTGACCCCAACATCATGATGTCATCAGTTCTCTTCAAAAACTAAGGACAAACAACAAGCTTTGAACGTTGCTTTACGTATGTCAACTCGTTTGATCCTCACAACAACCTTGTGAGGTAGGTGCTATTATTATCCTCATTTTATAGAAGATGAAACTAAATCATATATTTGACCTCTGTTAGGTGACTTACCCAGGGTCACTCAGATAGTAAGTGTCCCAAGGCAAGATTTGAACTCAGGTCTTCCTGATTCCAAGTCCATACTCTGTCTACCGTGGCCCCTAGTTAATATAAGAAGTTACTAAAATTTTTTTGTAAAAGAGTTGATAAATCCATGCTTTAGGAAGATTATTTGGTGCTGTGATAAGGTATGAATTAGAGAGAGGACAGACTAGAAACAGGGAGAGTCATTAAAAAAAAGAATATGGAAGTCCGGGATAGATGATGAGGGTGTTTGGGTGGAGAAAAAGGGAGGGATGTGAGAAATGTGGAAGATATGGAATCAGGGAAACATGGCAACTGATTAGCTGTGGTGGGGAAGAGAGAAGAATTGATTATGCCTCCAAGGCTGCAAACCTAGACATTTAAAAGATGTTGTATCACAGATAGAAACAGAGAAGTTAGGAGGGAAAGAGTTAGGGGAAAGAAAAGGTTTAGATTTCCATTTTGTAGATGTTGAGATTGAGATGCCCCAAGTGCATA
The DNA here is from genome assembly GCF_028372415.1 of Notamacropus eugenii. NCBI lineage: Eukaryota > Metazoa > Chordata > Mammalia > Diprotodontia > Macropodidae > Notamacropus > Notamacropus eugenii. Next base: position 466,127,737 of record NC_092872.1, on the reverse strand, counting down.
TGGGTTGAGTTGTCCAGTAGACCACTGGTAAAGTGAGGCTAGTTCAAGGGAGAGATGAAGGATGGATATATAAACATGGAAACTCTCTGCATAGAGATAATGAATTGAATCCTCATAGGAACTGATGAGATCACCAAGATAGAAGGTAGAGATAGATAGAGGATAGAGAGAAAGATGAAAAAGGAGGATTCAGTAGGGAGATACAGATGGAGAGGCTTGGATTACAACCTTCTCCTAATTGGTTTCCCTGCTTTTGATGCCCCACTCTCCAGTTTCATAATTTACAACTAAATCAGGTACTTCCATGCTCAAAAAGTCATAGATCCCTATTATCTACAGGATAAAATATGAACTCATTAGCCCAGCATTCAGGTCCTTCATATAGAGCCCATACCGCCTCACTAGACCTATATCCACTCCCCCCACCATCAACTATAACCAAACTGGCCTCCTCCTCAATGTCATCAAACACATCTGGAGCATTCCTGCCTCAGTCCCTATGTTTTGACCATCCCTTCCTATACTCTCACCTACCTCAACACCCTACCCCTTCTTCATGTCTATCACACTTCGGCAAAGCTCTGAATACTCTATATTAAAGTGTTTCCTCTTGTCTGAGATTCTCTCGAAATTTTCTATATCTCTCAGCCAACATTTGCACATTAAGTAACTGTTAGTTACCCCTGTAAGTATATGTAAAGACCCATTGACTTAATAGGTCTAGGTCATGTTCTCCCACTAGAGGGCCTTAGTTCTGGGTCCATATGGAGCAGGTTCAATCCTAGGGGAGCCTTACTTCTATAAGGTTCTTTCTTATTGTCTCTGGTTCCCTAAGCCTCCACCACAGAGCAGAGTTCCAGAGACAATCTCTTAGACAAAGCTTAAATTTGGGCTCTGTCTAGGGGCCTTAAAAGGATGAATAAAGTAGAAAGGTATTTGTTGTACAAATTATATCAGTTATAAGGCAGCTGTTTGTTTTCTCCACTACAAAAGAAGTGCAGTGAGGTCCTGATTTGTACAAATAATAAATCTCATGAAATGGTGATATTATTCCAATTTGTGCTGCATATTTCCATTGGGTTAGAACCAGTTACTATACTTTACGTAATTACAGTTTCAAATGGTGTGAATTTCAATACATATATCCACTTCCCAGCATACATTATCAGCACTAACTGGGACCTAGCTATGTTTAAATCACAAAACACTGAAGTACACTTTGACAAAATTTTAAAATGTGATACAAATACTTAAAGTGTGAATGGGCATTTCACACTGACCTCTGCTCTGCGTGTTCTGAACATGTCTCGCTAGGTCTACATCTCCTGGCAAGCCAGAATATAACTTGGGCTCATCCTCTGGTTGTAAATCATCTCCTCCAAGAAGCATTGTATTAATTGTAGAAAACTTCTGCTTCCAGTCAGAACCGGCTAAGGAAAGTCAGTAATTCCTGAACTTGAGCTCATGAAGCTGCCAACAGTGCTAGACATCCATCTCAGGATCACTGATCAGTCACTTGTGCTTAGGGACAGAAAGATCAAGCAGAAGAGGAATCGAGGGCTTTGAGATCTAGAGCACCTAGAGGAACACATTCTCTCTCTGTGGTGGCTAAGTTGCCATCAAAGAAGCTCTTCCTGTTTTCATGAGAAGTACAAGGGAGAACTATCTGAGTCCCAAGTCCCACTGTTCAGAAGAGAGAAAACAAGAAGAGAGTGAGCAAAAGTGATCTATCCTTTTAAAGTTTACTGAGTGGACAGTCCTTAATAGTCAGTGGCCAGTCCTCTTGGATGTACTACCTTGTCATAGATATAGAGGAAAGAGGAGGCACATAGTGACCAACCAGAAGCCTGTGGTTGCACATACAATTTGGCAAGGGGTCCATCTACTTGAAAAATCCAGGGAACCTCAATTTGGATCCACATGTGCTTCATGGGATGCCCTCTGCAGGTCCATCTCAATAACTGCTCCCTGGGGTATATCCTAGCCGGAGTACATCAAAGGGGAAGGAGCTTCCTATCATTACTCTCATTTCATAGATTCACCTTATTTCTCTCACCTCAACTAGACTGGAAATTCCTTGGGGGCAGGAATCATCTCTTATACTTGCCTTCCCAGAAGTGCAAAACCATAATACCTTGCAACAAGATCTTAATTCTATACTTCAAGGACCCATGTTTTCATCCAAGTGGGTACTCTCTCCACCAGCATACATCATAGTCCACCTCCACCTAAGTAATCAGAAACAGATATGGCTTTATTCATGCAAACAACAATGTTATGTGTGTGTGTGTGTGTGTGTGTGTGTGTGTGTGTATGATCCTCTGCCTTGCCACTGCACCCTAATGTCCACTGAACTTTTTCAACAGAGTTGTAGCTGAAGGCTATTACATATATGGTTTCTCCCTATTAAAATGTGAGGTACCTAAGAGGAGGAACCATCTTACTTTTGTATTTATACCCCTAGCACTTAACACAGTGCTTTACACATAGTGAGAGCTTAATAAATGCTTTTTCATTCCTTAATTAATTTATTGATCTGGATGAGTTGCCTCAACTGAAAAAAAATCACCATTTACTGGCCAACCTTGCATGACAGATCTCTCTGTCCTTTCTGTTCTGGTCCTTCCTACCTCAGACAGGAGTCACAATTCAAAGTTGGGAGTATGCTGAAAATCTTTCTTAATTACAGTTTACACTCTCTGGAAAGAACTTTTGAGAGTCCAGGGTCCCTCACTTATATAATGAGGCAGCAGAAGAATAGAGAGTTTGCAGGCCAATGTTTCCAGTCTCCTTGCACCTTACTCACCTCAATGTACTCTGCCATCCAGTAATACTGGCCTCCTTGCCATATTCTAACAAGACGCTTAATTTCCTGACTCTAGACACTTTCACTGGCTGTCCTCCATGTCTGGAATTTTCTTCTTTCCCATCTCTTCCTCCTGGCTTCCCTGGCCTACCTTAGTTTCAGCTGAAATTCCACCTTTGACAAGAAGTTTTTCCCAATCCCCCTTAATGTTAGTGCTGGTTCTGTTGGTACCTCCAATTTATCCTGTGCATGGTTTGTTTGCATGTATTCACATCTTATCTCCCCCATATTAGATTGGGACAGAGACCTCAAGGACAGAGACCATTTTTTTTTAACTTTCTTTGTATCCCTAGCTCTTAACACAATGCCTAACGTGTAGTAGGGAATTAATAAATGCTTATTGACTGACTGAATAAATACTTGTTAGTTGATTGACTTATTGTGTGTAAAATAACTCATTTTCCTTCTCTATAAAATTTGCCTCTGAGGTCCCTTCTAACTCTTTCATCTATAAGTCTAAGCATGTTTACATCTGTCACCTCATCCACCCTCAGAAATCTCAGTCCCACAAGCAGCGACAAAAGGGAAACCCTGAAGATTTTCCACAATTATTTTTCTAGGTTAATCACAGAAGACTTCCACCAAGATTTCTCAGCTTCAACATCTGAGAAATGGGAATCTGGAAGCCTAGGTTGCTTGTCACTCACCATTCAACAAGGCACCTTGGAATCAGGGTGTTTCTGGTAACATTCTCCCAAAAGAGAAAAGGAGTGAGGAGAGACAGATAAGATGAGAGAGAGAAAAGGGAAGGAGACAGAGACAATCTCCACACAGCAAACAGTCAACAGGCATTTATTAAGCACTTAGTATGTGTCAGGCATAATGCTGAATGATGAGGTTACAAATAAAGAAAATAAAAGGTCCTTGACCTTAAAGAGCTCACTTTCTTTTGGGGGTGGCAATACACCAACAACTACATACATTTAAGATATACACAATGTAAATGGAACACAATCTTGGAAGACACTAGAGTGTGGGGAAGATGCAGAAAGAAAGATGTAGAAAAAAGGTGAGATTTTGGTTGAGTTTTAAGGAAAGCTAGGGAAGCTAAGAGGTGGGAGTTAAGAGAAAGAACATTCCATGCATGGGGGTCAGCCAAGGCAAATGCTTGGAGATGAGAGATAAGAGCTTTCCTATGTGAAGAAGTACAAGAAAACTAAAAAGGTAGGAAGGGCCCAGGTTAGGAAAGCATTTAAAAACCAACCAGCTACATCCTACCCATTCCCAGAAGAACAATAAAGCAAAATTCTTCCTACTGAGAGAGAGAAAATGGGAGAAAGGGATAAGGCTCCTATCATCAGTAAATGTTCCCTTTCTCTTTCCCATGTTTTACTAACGACAAACCTCTGTCCCTTGATCATGACATTTTCTAGTGACAAAAATAAGCTTTTAAAAGGGCAAACTATTGATAAACAAAGAAATATATCTTTATTTTCCAGGGGACAGAAGTCAAGTGGTTTGGTGACAGGGAGATAGCATTTGACTAGATATAAAATCGATCAGTACACAACCAGCTGTGTGACTATGAGTAGATCATTTCACCTCTCTGAGCCTCAGTTTCCCCATCCATAGAGAGAGTGAGATGACACCATGAATAGGGTGTAGTGTCTGGAGTCAGAAAGATTTGAGTTTCAATCCAGCCTGTTGTGAGGTAGTGCATTCAAGCTACTGGGCACTGGGCTCTTCTCTATGTTTCAAATCTAAAACTCACAGGACTGCAAGAGACAGTAAAGTGTCTAGAGTACTGGACTTGGAGTCAGGAAGGTGTGATTTCAAATGCCACCTCACACTGACTGCATGACCCTGGGCAAGTCACTTAACCTATATTTGCCTCAGTTTCCTCAATTGTAAAATGGAAATAATAATAGCACCAACCTCCAGGAGTATTGCAAGGATCAAATGAGATAATATGTGTAAAGAATTTAATGTAGTGCCTGAAACATAGTAGGTACTTAATCAATGTTTGTCACCCTTCGTCCCAAGCATAAGAATGATATATTTGCTCTGTCTTACAGAAACATTGCGATAAAAGTGCTTTGCAAACTTTAAAGCAGTTATTGTGGGTCATTATTGTTGTTACCTTACAGTAGAAGGAACTAAAGCCCACGGATGTGTATTGATTTTTTCAGTCACACAATTGGTCAGTCGCAAAGGTGAGACTAGAACCCAGGACTCTCCTGATTGATAGGTTCAGTGCTCTTTCCAAACTACAAATTTGTTGAGTGGAGAAGAGGATAGGAAATGATTTCTATTTGTTCCTTGCCCAGAAAATGGAGCAGGTTCCCTTGGTCTCTGTTACCCTCCCCTAATCACCAGGTCTGAAGTAGTCTCCTCCACCTTCCACTGTCCTGGATCTCTCTTCCTGTCTGTGGCGGGGGCGGGGGGGGGGGGAGGGGGGAAGAACTTCCACCCTGCTCAGGAAACAGGGAAAATTGGCGTAACTTCTTACTTCATGGGTAAAAAAGCTTCCACTCCTTCCTGGCTGGATGATTCCCTATCCCTGTTGAAGAGAGGTGCTGTGGGAGGCTGAGCCCAGCCCTGAAGAGGACATCACTTGGTATGGAGTTGGTTCTCCCCTCTGCTTAACATCCCCAGTCCCACTCCCTCACAGCAGCTAAGGGGGCACTGAAAATAACAAAGTTAGTGTATGATACAGGAAGCTAGGAACAGAGGTATTTTCTCTCTGTCTCTGTCTCTTTCTGGCTCTCTGTATATCTCTGTCTTCCTCTCCCCCTGCCTTCCTCTTCCTCCTCCAGATGCTTACTTCTCTGTCTCTGTCTCTGTCTCTGTCTCTGTCTCTCTCTCTCTCTCTCTCTCTCTGTTACTTTCTGTCTCTCTCTGTCTCTTTCTACCTCTCTGTCTCTCTGTGTGTCTGTCTCCCTCTCTTTCTCCTTGCCTTCCTCTTCCCTCCTTCAAATGCTCACTTTTCTGTGTGTTTCTCTCTGTCTCTGTCACTTTCTGTCTCTCTCTGTCTCTCTCTGTCTCTTTCTGTCGCTCTGTGTATCTCTGTCTCCCTCTCTTTCCACCACCTTCCTCTTCCCCCACCAGATGCTCACTTCTCTCTCTTTTCTCTCTCTCTCTTTTCTCTCTCTCTCTCTCTCTCTCTCTCTCTCTCTCTCTCTCTCTCTCTCTCTCTCTCTCTCTCTCTCTCCTCTCTCTCTCTCTCCCTCTCTCTCCCTCTCTCTCTCTCTCTCCCTCTCTCTCCCTCTCTCTCCCTCTCTCTCTCTCTCTCTCTCTCTCTCTCTCTCTCTCTCTCTCTCTCTCTCTCTCTCTCTCTCTTTCTCCCTCTCTCTCTCTCTCTCTCTCTCTCTCTCTCTCCACACACACACACATCATCATCATCATCATCATCATCATCATCATCATCATCATCATCATCATCATCATCATCATCATCCAAGCTCAGTTCTCATATCATCAGCCATCCACACTTGTCACTTAATCCCTTAACCTCAACATTAACCAAAGTAAGTGGTGCCAAGAAGGAATATGTTGAAGGGAAAGCCTGATGATATGGAATATGCCCTGGCATGGGAGTGAGGAGGCCTGATCTATTCCTGGCTGTTTCACTACTTGCTGTGTGACCTGGGATAAGTATGCTTCCCTCCTTGAACCTCAATTTTCTTCCCTGACAAATGGCACAATCGGACTAGAGTCTTCAAGTTCCTTCCACCTCTGATAGTCTAACCATACATGCCTCATCATTTGATACAGAAATAATAACTCCCAGAGCTGACCATTGACCAATCCCTGCCCAGGAACTTAGAAGATCTCACATTCATAACGACTTCTTCAGCTACCCTTTTAGTGTCTCAGCTCTTACAATCAAACCTTCCACATCCCTAAAGTTTTGAAACTGGGAGGGTTCATAAATTATTTCTGCTTTTTAAAAAATCTAAATCATCTTAATCTAATGCCTAGTGGTTACTTTGAGCCATTCATTGTCAGTCAATACTCAAGGTACGGGAGGAAATAACACTTCTTCCATGGTTTAAACCCTACTTCATGACTTCTAAATAGGTGTAAGCCTCAACTAAATTCCAGAAACATTTATTATGCACCTGCTGCTGTATGCAAATAGTTTTTATTCCCCTTTTGCAGAGGAGGAAATCAAGTATAAACCTTAAAGACTACATAAATGATCATTATATTATTATTATAACTTATTTTAGATATTAAATGTTGTTAACTGTTTTCATAGAGCACTGTACTTTTGACTCTCTTTTTAGCTTCAAAGCTTATCACAGTATCTGGCATGTGCAGTAAGCACTTAATGCACGTTTGATGTTGGCATTGATGACGATGACAGTGATGATGACAATACAAAGCACAAATAAGATACAGCCCCTTGCCCTCAGGGCTCTTTCCTTGCTCTTGCCCATTAGCCAGATAAGACTGACTAACCAGGGAAAGCCTTCCTGGGATAAATGGATAAAGGAGAGTCCAGATCTTGGAGTCAGGATCCAGCTGTGTGAGTTGGGGCAAGTCTCTGATCCTTCCAGTGTCTGATCGTTCCCTTAAGACTCTGGAGTTGCAGATGAGCTGTATGAGTAGAGGGAGTTTCCCATATGAAGGAAATCACAGGTATGGACCCATCACCAGGAGCAATTAGTACAGGGTTCTGTGAATGCTTAGCAAACATTGAATAAAGGAATGTCACTGAATGAAATGAGGTGTGTGATAACAATAATAAACATTTTATTAAGCACTTACTCTGTACTAGACCAGGGAGACACTCAAGTTTAGTGATGATAGAGTACCTGAACTCAAGTAAAAACAAGATGCAAATAGCTATGAGCTCCAAATGAGTGCCGCAGACAATGGCCACCACAGTGGGCAACACTTGTGAGTCTAGCTAGAGTGATAGGGGGAATGGTGGTGATGCAGGAGGAGAAATAGAAGTGGAACTTCCATTTGGAATTAACGCAGGTGCTACTTTTCTCAAGTAGACTATATAAGCTGTTTAAGGGTAAGGACAATTAAGATGTTTATATTCCTAGCACCTACCCTGGCCTTTGCTAACAAGAGGTGTTTAATAAATGTTTGTTGAATGAATGAATTTCTGAAATGCCTTTTTGGGGAAAAATCATTGCTCTTTCTCATTGACAAGAAGGATTCCAATTTGGGCCATCCCTTTGGCAATTAACAAACTAATATCAACGGGTAAACTTCCTTCCTATAAATGACCATTTCCTACTAACAGGAATGATACAAAAGAAAATTGTCCATTCACGAGTATGAAGGTGAGAAATCGAACATGTTTAGGATATGCTGCAAAGCCCAGTGTGCCAGAAGGAAGAGTGCATGGATGGGAGCTGTATGAAATGAATCTACAAAGGTAGAAGAGACCCAGACTAGGGGGCCTTCAAGTGCAACAGGAGATAAAAGGGACCTTTGAAGTCATCTAATCCAGGGCTGTTGTAAGACTCAAATGAGATAATGGATATAAAGCACTTTCCAAACATTAAGGCACTATAGAAATGCCAGTTATTATTGTCATTAGTGTGTGACCATAGTCCCCTAGTCTGGTGATGACTTCAATGTCTAAGCCGTCTTACTCCATGGCTGTCCTAGTAAATGTTTCATATCAGGCTGGAGAGTGAGGGTGGTAGAGGAGGGATTGTATGCACACACAATTTTAAGTTTAACCTGCATTATTAAAATTTTCTCCATCATTTTCTTAAGTCTAAATAATCAACAAAACAAGAAATCAAACCTTAATTTGTAGTAATTGTTGATTTCTATAGACATTCACACTGAAAATTTAATAATCAACTCTCTTACAAGTCAGTCAGAGTTGACTCCAGCTTGTCACTGATCCAGTCAAACCATTCATTTTATAGATAAGAAGCCAAAGTCCGGAAAATTCTGACTTGTCCAGTCACATGGTAAATGACAGAGCAGGTCTTTGATTAAGGTTCTAAAGTAAATATTACTATAGAAAAACTGAGTATAGGTTTTGAATGAGAGCAGGGAGGTAGGGAGCAAAGAATGTTGAGAATGGGCCCAGGTGAAGAAAGAAGGGTCCCCAAAGGTAGACTCCTCTCACTTCACAAATTTGTCTGAGACTAATACACTCACTCAACAAATACAGATCAAATCATAATAATAAGCATTTGTAGGGGAGTCCTGTGTTTGGAGCACTCTGTGTTGGCTTTAGGAGGAGATGCAAAATGGAGATGACACAGTCTTAATCCATTCAAAGTTTAAAATCAGATAGGGCAACAAGCAGGGATACTGAAAATATTCAACATTACATGACAAATACATTTGAGATGTGTATGCCAAGAAGTTATCAATTAATTTATCAACAAGCAATTTGTTATATACATACTATGCACCAGGCACTGGGCTAGGTCTGAGTCGGGAGATCATCACCAGTTCTCTACTCTCCCTCTGTGAAAAGAGCAGCATTGCAGCACTGGGGAGAAAGCAGAGCTCAGACCTCAACAATGCACCTGCAGGAGGTTCAGGCTTGTCCCTAGCCTGTAAAATTGGCCATATTTGTTAGGAACTTTGTTTCCCAATATGGACCAGATTATCCACTGTTATATCTATTCCAAGTTGTGTGTGTGTGTGTTTGTGTGCGTGTGTGTGTGCACATGTCTGTGTCTGTGTGTGTACATGCGTCTATGTGTGTGTGTGTGTTGGGATGGCACACTACTCTCATTCTGCTGTCTTAACCCTTGACCTCACAATATGAGAGAATTGGAGATTTGCAAGGGACTTGAGTGGTCATCTTATCCAATTCCCTCACAATAAAAATCCCCACTATAACACATTTGAAAAGCATTTGTCCAGCCTTGAAGGTTATCTCTAAGGCTGCTTGAAGACATCCAAGGAAGGCACTCCACTGCTTCTCAAGGCTGTCCATTCCACTTTTGGACAGCTCTGATGGTCAAGGAGCTTTTCCTGAGATCAAGGTGAAATTTTTCTCTTTACAACATTTACCCATTGTTCCTGAGGCAGCTAGTTAACACAACAGATACAGCACTGGCCCTGGAGTCAGAAAGACCTAAGATCAGATCCAACCTCAGACCAGCTCTGTGACCCTGGACAAGTCAAGCAACCTCTATCTGGCTCAGCTTCCTCAACTGTAAAATGGGGATATTAATAGTTAGTACCTATCTCCCAAGGCTGTTGTAAGGATCAAATGAGATATTTGTAAAGCACTTAGCACAATGCCTGCTTCATGGTAGATGCTTAATAAATGCTTGTTTTTTATTTCCTTCAGTTTTACTTTCTGTGGCCAAAAAGAACAAATCTAATCCCCATTCTACATGATGAATGGATAGATGATGATTAGAAGACGGATGGGTGGATGGGTAGGTAGGTAGATGAATGGAGGCAGGGAGGGAGGGATAGACAGATGGATAGATAGATAGATAGATAGATAGATAGATAGATAGATAGATAGATAGATATAGATAGATAGATAGATAGATAGATAGATAGATAGATAGATAGATAGATAGATAGATAGATAGACGGATGGATGGGTAGATGGGTGGATGGGTGGATAGGTGGGTGGGTGAATGTATGGATGGATAGATAGATAAAGACAGATAAATAGATGGGTGAGTGGGTGGAGGGAAGAAGGGAGGGATGGATGGAGCATTTATTAAAACTTATTCCAAATACTTAGCTCTTCAAACACAAGAACTCATCAAATACTCAGCTATTTTGCACACCCCCCCCCCAAGTCTTTCTTCTCCAAGCTACTCAGTTCCTTCAGCTGATTTTGCCATCTAGTGGACTCAGAGCGCTTCACCCACCTGCCTGCCCTCCTCTAAACCATCTCCAGCCTATCATCGCCCCTCTGACAGCATGGTTCACACAACTGAACCCAATCTTCCAAATGAGTTGTGATGAGGGCAGATCCCAGTGGGACCCTTACCCTCTTTTTCCTGGAAGCCCAGCTCCTCGATGCAGCCCAAGATGGCATGAGTTTTTATGAATGCTACATTCTCCTGATGACTCAGGTGGCATTTGTAGTCCACCAGAACTGCTAGATTTTTTTTCAAAACAAATTCAATCTTCATTATACTTCTCACTGAGATAGCCAAAGACAGAGTTGGGTGGGCCACATGAATTGAGAATTGTGCAGTTAAGGATATAATCACCACCTCCTTTACCTGGCAATGAACACCCTCTATGATTTGAACCCAGTCTTTCTGACCCTACCTACTACTACTGTTCTATATAACCTCTCTGCTCCAGTCAAGCTGGACTATTTGTTATTTGCTAAATATATTATGCACTTTTCTATCTGTGCACATTTATACAGAATCCCAACATCTTAGCCTATTGAAATCCTTCCTTCCCTTCCAGGTCCAGCTCCTCAAAGCCTCACCTTCTCCATTCATCCCCTCAGCTAGGAAAAATAACCCCTCCTTCTTTTACACATCCATACCATTCCATCAATTAATCTCTTAACAAGCATTCACTAAGTTGCTATTATGTACCAAGCACCATGTTTGGTGTTAGGAATACAAAAACAAAAATGAAACCATTCATGTCCTCAAAGACATGAATTTATATTTTATTGAGGAAAATAGCATATATGTGAGCACATGTGCCCATACACACATATATACTATAAATATATATTAAATAAATATAAGGCAACAGAGGTGGGAGGATCAGGAAAAGCTTTATGTAGAAAGTGATCTCTAAGCATGAGACTGAGAGTTATAAGCTGAAGCAGGTGACATCAGGGGGTATCTGCACCAATATGATTGGGTTGAACAGAAACACCAGACTGAAACTCCCATGCTGATCAGTAGTGGGATGGGACCTACAAGGGACCACTGAATTTCTTGCATGAGCAAGATCACACACACACACACACACACACACACACACACAAACACACAAATGAGTTTTAAGTCTTGGCAGAAGAAGGAAAAGATGAAGAGGGAGTGTATTTTGGATATGAGTGATAGTCAATGAAAAGCACAGACAGTTAATAGTCACCATGTTAGAAAAATTAAGGACACTAGTTTGGCTTGGCTGGACTCCAGAGTGCAAGAAGAGAAATTATATATTTTAAGACTGGAAAAGGAGGTGGGAGGAGCAGTGATGTAGGACAGTGGATAGAGCACAGCCTTGGATTCAGGAGGATTCAAATCTGACTTCAGATACTTACTAGCTGTGTGACCCTGGGCAAATTACTTATCCCCTATTGCCTCCCAACCAAAGAGGGAAAAAAGTAGGTGAGAGATGGATTCTGAAGGGCTTTAAATGTCAAAGAGAGGCACATTTGATCCTAAAACCTATAGGGAAACATTGGAATTTACTGAATAGCAGAGTAACATGTCATACCTGAACTTTAGGAAGATCTTTTTGGCAGCTGTTTGGCAGGATAGATTGGAGTGGGGAGATACCTGAGGCAGGGAGACAAAGTAGGAGGCAATAATGCAATAATTCTCTTTGCAATAATCCAGGCATGAGGAGTTGAGAGCCTGACTGAGGAGTTGGAAGCATCGCAATAGGGAGAAGGATATAACAAATAACAAGATAAGGCAATGGATTCCATATGCAGGACTAGGGATGATGAGTTGAGAATAACACTGAAATTCTAAACCTGGGTAAGTGAAAGGATTATTTTTATTTTATGTGTATATGTCACAAATATACAATCACAAATAGTGATAGAGATATAGATTTGTGTGTCTACATGTAGACTATTTGTATGTATGTCATATTCTCTACTAGGCCAGGTCCCCCATGACTGCAAGTCATGTTCATGTTTCATATTTCAGTGTTCTATTCCCTCCAACTCCTAAAGCTATAATGGGGTCTTCTTTGTGACATATATTTGTTGAATGAAGGAATGAATGAGCAAAGAACACTTGGGAAAGCCTAAAGGATCCTCAACTGCAAATCATGAAGGCGGAATTTCAGTCACTGGAACAGAATATTTGTTTTCAGATCCAGAATGATGCATAAAATAAATTAGAAAGAAGCTGTACAAGTATATGTATTTGTTGCCCTTTGAAAAGGAGGAAAACACTTCTACCCAAATTGAGGGTTGGGGGTGGTTAGGAAAGCCATAGAAGGAGCTGGAAGAAACCTTTTTGGTTTGATCACATCCTATTCTTTGTGATCCTGTGGACCATGGGGATTTTCCTGGCAAAGATACTGGAGTGGTTTGCCATTTCCTTCTTCAGTGGACTGAGGCAAACAGGGGTAAGTGATTTGCCCAGAGTTAGACAATTAATACGTGTCTGAAGCCAGGTTTGAACCAAGGTCTTCCTGACTCCTGTCCCAGCTCTCTCTATCTCCTGAGCCATCTAGCTACCTCTTAAGGAACATATCTTAGAGACCATCCAATCCAACCCCTAAGGATAAAATAAGAGTCAGGGGCAGGCCAATGACAGCCCAGGTCTCTTGACTTGCACACTCTTCTTTCCTACTATGCTAAGTAAGTATTGTCATGTAATTGGAAAATGGTCATCAAAGGGTCAAAACAATGACCACTCAGATCCTTGAACCTCTCTCAGGTCACCAAAATACCATGAGACACGGTTCCCATGGGGTACAAGCCAAGGGGGAGGGAGACATCAGCTACCTCCTGCCCCAAGGCCAGAAACCTGGTATCACCCTGTGTTGCCCCCACCTCTTCATCTAACCATAGACTCATCTTAGAGTCAGAACCCAGGGGGCATTGACTTAGCACCGGAGGCCTGCCATCTCACTCTCTGTCTGGGGCGACAAGCTATTGATCTGGCCAGGAATCAAAGCAGCCTGCCATTAGGACTGTGACATCTGAACAGCCCTCTATCGATCACTTGAAGCTTCCTTCATATTCATAAAAATCCATCTGCAGCCCTGCCATCCAGATAGAGCTGAGAGCTGGCCCGGGGGCCACTCAGGAGCCCTGGGCAGGGCCCCAAACCTTCCCCTCCAGCACTCGACCACAAAAGCACAATCCCCATCCCATCATACGTTTGGGGACAGCCCCACTCTATTGGTGCCAACAATGGATCCTTTCTCCAAGCTGACATATTTTTTGTTTCTAATATATTCTACTCCTTTGTGTCTGTGTATAAATAACAGACCCAGATGTGCCATTTGCAAAGGTCTTTGACTTGTCACAAGGGGACTGGCCCCACACCCTAAAATGAATTAGTAACTACTGACAGTGTTAACTACCACACAAAGGAGAATGCAACTCGGGTGGCCTTTGTTAATTTCCAAAAGAAAAATAAAGTGAGTCTTCTTCGTGGCTGTGTCGCTGGGTGGATAATTACACAGTTGCTGGTGGTAGCAGGCCTGGGGGAAGGGGGGTTGGTCTACTCACCCTCCAGCGGCCCCCAGTTGGCTAGGCAGTGCTTTGAGAGCTTATAAGAGATGGATGAGCCCAATGCCATGCCAGTGAAGGTGAAGATGTCCTCGTGCTCAAATCAATCGACTAATTATTGAGCTTCCACTGTGTCTAGGTCCGTTCCAACTCAGACTCAGTCATTTTGTAAAATCTTTCCCTTTCTTCCTTTTCTTATAACAGAATCATCTCCTCCTTTGATTAGTGAGCGTCTTCCTGGAATCTCGATTTGGGGAAAGTACATGCTTACTTCAAACCTGCCCCGGCCTCTGGCTCTCCCCAAACTACTTTTCTCCGTAATGGTCCTTTCCCCCAAATGCTTTTCAGCTCCCTTTTATGTGTTGTGTAATGTTGCATTGTGTGTCTTTCCCCCTTTACAACATAAACTCCAGGAGCATATGAACTTTCTTTTTACTTATATATATACTCCTAGAACTTAGTATAATGCCTGCAACATCCAGTTCAGTTGTTTTTCAGTCATATCTGACTCTTCATGATTCCATTTGGGATTTTCTTGGCAAAGATATTGAACTGGTTTGCAATTTCTTCTCCAGCTCATTTTACAGATAAGGAAAGTGAGGCAAACAGGGTAAAGTGACTTCCCCAGATCACATAGCTAGTAAGTGTCTGAAGCCGCACTTGAACCCAAGTCTGCCTGACTCCAGGCCTGGCACTCTATCCTCTGTACTTGCTAGCGCTTAATAAATGTGTTCTGACTAACTGACTGATTGGAACTTAGGTGGCACTTAATACATGTTTTGTCTGCCATTATTTAGAGCAGGAAGGGACCTTAGTCAGAGATCTTCAAATTCAATCACTTCATTTTTCATAAGAAATAACTGAGGCCAGGAGAAGAAATGGGACTTGTCAAAGATCGAGCAAGTGGCAGAGCTGCGATCTGAGAAGTAGAAAACATGCTCTATGCACTTCAGGAGCTCAGAATACAGCTAGACAGAAAAGATGAACTCGTGTGAAACAGTGAGAAAAGTATCTAAGATCATCTAGAATCAAGTGATAATAGAATAAGTGCTATAAATGTGGAAATGGAACAATTGATGTGAGTTGGAATTATTGGGGGAAGCTTCATGAAGAAGATAGGAAATGTGGTTACAATAGAAAGAGCACTGGGCTTGAAATGTCAAGCCCTGGGTTTAGCTCCCAGAGCTGCTGCTCACTAGCTGGATGACCTTGGACAGGTGACTTCCCATCCCTGGTCCTCACCTTCCACTCCCACCCTCCCAACCAGCGCTGCTGAAGAAGAGACCCTGGGCAGCTTGAGCTCATTTTGCCCCCAGCTAAATTGGCCTGAAAACCAGCTATGGGCCCTTTGGGGTAAGAAATATAGAAGGACCACTCTGGGACTTCAACAGGGAGTTCCTCAGAGCTGTCCCCCTTCCCCTCTCCCCCACACCCCACATCCGCAGTGGTGCCTTCTGTAAGTTGTTATTGAGGCAGCTTTTATGGAAGGGTTGTTGAGTATGTTTTTAGTAAAATAATTGTTTCTTTGAACTCCCAGACTCTGAGTGGTCCATTACATTAGATGTGAAAACCCTTCCTAGTACATAATAATAATAAAAATAACTAGCATTTACATAAGGTTTACAATGCAACAGATTCTGCATATATATGTATACATTGTGTGTGTGTGTGTGTGTGTGTGTGTGTGTGTGTGTGTGTGTATGTGTAATGGATAGAGAGCTGGGCCTGCAGTCAGGAAGACCTGAATCATGAAGTGAAGCAGATGCTATTAAAATCCTCATTTTGCAAAGGAGGAAACTGAGGCTAAATGATGAAGTGTTTACTGCTCTGTCTACAACAGCACTTAACCTTTGGTCCTCAGATTGTCATAGAGGAGTTTATTTGGCTTCTTGTTTCCATTCTACATCTAACTTTAATTCTTACTTCTTTGTGTAAATGCTCCTTAAGGGTAGAGTAGAGACTGTCATTCACTGCCCCCGGCTCAGAACAAAGTGCCAAGCCCTAGTCAGGACCTCAGCAATGTTACTGAAGTGAATTGGAGAATAACCACCAAGAGGTACCCCAGCCTAGCATCCAGCGTCTCATTGCTAGGGAGGCAGCTTCCCAGAGAGTGAATGAATTCACACATGCACGGCCAGCCCTACAAGACCTTCAGGAGAAGTTCCTCTCTGCTGCAGACAGGACGTCCATCTAGCTGCTCATGCCCATGCTCATACCCACAGACATCACAGACACAGAGGGACGATCGATAACAACACTTAGAGGGTCTGTTATGCTATGTTGTGCCTCATAGATTTTGACGATATCAATCATAATTGAGTTAGATATAATCCATCTGATTCTCAGCATGCGGGGGTCAGCGGGGGACAGTGATGCCTCACTTCACATCAATTACCTCACAGAGGAAAGAGGTAGTAAGCAATTCCCCATGATAGTTTGCAGCTATAAATAATTACACAGTGAGAGCAGTAAAGCTGGCTCTGGGACACAATACCACACCATGAATTTTCATTTAGAACTCAGAGACTGGCCAAGCAGTGTATATGGAATGATAGACATGGAGCAGATACGCTGTCCTGTCATTCAAGGCCTTCAACAGCCTGGCTCTGACCTTCCTAGTCAGCTCCCTCTTCTCTTGATACCCCTAATGCCTTCTATTCCAGCCCAGCTGGTCTCCTCACTGTCTTCTCACTCCCTCTCCCAGAAGCCCTGAACAGAATACAATGAGCTCAGGTATTTTTGGTGACAGGGATATACCAGATGAGGAAATGGAGGTGGGATTTACCAGCACTACTTACTAGACTTTTATAAGTATAAATTTTTAAAATTATAAGCTTTATTGTAAATAACCAATAAAACACATCAAAATAAAATAAAACTAATCATGTATAAGACCACAAAGTATAAATGGTTTCGATTCGCATTAAAAGTATATATTAACTTTAATTGATATTTTTAAAAAATTCCCTGTTTGTTTTCCTGAACCCTCTGATCTCTTTTTCTTCAGGATATGTTTCTCTCCTTCAGCTTTGCCACAATGCCAGGAAGAGATCCACTAATTCTTTTTTTTATTTTCGTTTTATTTTACTTCTCAGTTAACAGATACCTACCAATTCTAAACTAGGGTGAGGATTTCCCATGATTTCTGCATGTATGGACAACATTTACTACAAAATTTACTACAAAAAACAAAGTTTTCTCTACTTCCCTCTTGGAAAAGTGAATTAAAGAAAATCAGGAGAGAAATGCAGGGCTCATTGCCAGGATTCCTGAATTCAGGTTCTACCTTTAATAGAAATGATCTCAACACTCTAACTAGCAGCTTATATTAGTGAGATCCTCTTTGTAAGGTCAACTTCTACATGCTATCTGTTCCATGTAGGAATCCTGGTGAGTATCATCAGACTGGATGTTACCCATATTTCTTTCCTCCCTTTTCTAATTCTTTTCATTCTTCTTTTCCCAAGGTTGCTCCTTTGGGTGACTGTTTCAGCCTTAACTCCTGGCATTGGTCAGCCAAGGCTGATATTCTCCCCAAAAGGACTTGTTTTGGGGTAATGAGACAGACCAGAAGACCATTCACACAATTTTTGTCTACTTCATCTCTACACTAACATAGTGCCAGCAGGCTTTCTTAAAGATATACCTCGGTGCTGCCATTTTCCTACTCATGTGACTTTAGGCAACTTACTTAACTTACCTGGACTTTGCTTTCCTCATCTGTAAAATGAGGGTTTCTAATATCTCTCCAAGCTCTAAATCTTAAAAGTTCTAAACTTTATGATTCTAAGATCAGAGAATCATTATAGGAGCATCAATCTAGAGCAAGAAGCAGACTTGGAGATTGAAATGACTTGCCCAAGGTCATTCAGGGAGTATCAGAGATGGAATACCATCTCATTCCAACTTGTCAAAGTCTTTTTAAAAAATGTACAGCCTAGTACAGAACTAGAAGTTCTTCTCATCCTATCTAATTATTGTCTATTCCTTTCCATATATTCAACAGGCAGAGATGAGAAGGGTGGACATTCTGGGCATGGGGGGGAGGGAGGTATCAGCTTGTACAAATGCACAGAGGTGGGAGAAAGCAGGATGAGATCAAAAAAGAGTGGTCTGATTTGGCTAGGACATAAAGTGCTTGCAAGGAAGTAGAAGAATGAAACTAGAAAAATCAGTTGGAACCAGACTGTGAAAGCCCCTGGATTCCAGGCTAAGACATTTGTATTTTGTCCTATAGGCAAGTGGGACCACAGAAAGATTTGGAGGAGGGAATGACATAGTCAGGTTGTTTTTTGACTTTCAATGATGGTCATATAGATTGGATACTTCCAGCATTCTCAGCCTAGAGCCTGAGAAATATCCCTGCCATTCCCTGTTAGATTTCCCCAAAGGAGTGATAGTAGGCCAACACATCTCTGTTAGGTCTTGCTATGAGAAGAGGTACCACTATAGCTGTCCAGTTCCACACAACTTGTATACACCCAAATAGAATCAGGAAATAGAAAAAAAATCTCCCAGACATGAAACATCAAGGCAAGTCAGGTCTGACCTGGCAAGATAATGAGTACCAAGCCCACAGGGAGTTGTAGGGGAGGGGTAAGTTGCTTTCCTTCTCCTTCCCCCAGCCCCCATCTCTGACTTCCTGAGGATGGAGCTTCATAAATTCCAGGCCATCCTGCTTTCGGGGCCCTGATAGTGGGGTATTAGCTGTTGGAAGTTAATGAGGTCCCGGATTGGAGTACAACCAGATTAAAATGAAAAACGAACCACATTACATTCGGTTTCTACAATTACTATCAGTTGGTTGTAATATAAATATGCAAATTCCCTAAACTTGAACTTTAACATCCTCTGTAGAGACCATTCATCTCTTTAAAGTATTAATTTAAGTTGTAAAAGGGTCCATACATCACGGCATGTCATTTTGAAAACAAATATTAATCAATTTTTCCCTCGGAATTGCCACTGTGGAAGCACAACGTCCATTATTTTGGAACAAGGCAGTGGCAAGAAATTTACATATTCATCCTCAGCTTAAAGACTCATATGGTAATACAAGTAGAACATAAGAAATTCCACAGGCTTAAGACCTTATCATCATCGAGGCCCTGGCCAAAGGCATCTTCTGCATTCCCCACGCGCTTCTATGCAGATGATGCATACACACCTTCCTCCATCCTATCTATATAACCTTGAACGCAGTGACAGCAAGCATGTACTCATAAGTTTTCTCTACCCATCAAATACTAAAGTGCATGAAAAGGCTGTAATCACATCAGGTTTGGGGGAGAAGTGGCTGCTCCCTTCTTAGTCTCTGCCTCTGAGGGTTCCTTGTTTTCAATACATGGGGGACTAAGCGAGCTCTTCTTTTCCACCAGAGTTGGAGATGGAGAAGCATAGGGGCAGAACTATAGCCCCATTGGTCAAGCAGGATTTGGGGGCCCATGAGACTAGAACTATAGTAGTTCCCTGAGTAGCCGAGGTAGTAAAGGGAGTTGGGAGCACAGAAGAATGGCCTTCTCTGGACAGAAACTAATTCTTCTAAAGACAAAACTCATAGGGTCAAAGATTTATAGGACCTGAGAGAGCATCTAGTTCACAGGGTTCCTAACCTTTTTTTGTCATGAACCCCCTTCAGTGGTCTGGTGAAGCCTATGGACCCCTTCTCAGAATGTTTTTAAATGCATAAAATAAAATACATAGGATTTCAAAGAAAACAAATTATAATGTAATAGAATTATCAAAATTAGAAGAAAAAACCCTAGCTTAAGGATCTCTGATAACCCAATCCCTTCAACTTTACATGTGAAAAAAACAGAGGCTAGTGGGATGGGAGTGAAATGGAGAAGGAAGTATGATTTTGTCATGCTGCTTATCAATAGACATTCCTATGTGACCAAAATCATCATTTTAACTTACTATATACATGGAAGCTCCTTTATTTCTCAGACTTGGTCTTAGGTCACTTTTAAAGGTAATAACCAAGCTCAACAGATTTGCAAGAGGAAGGAATAGACAATCTGTCAGGGACTATCTAGCTTTCAGTTCCTATTCCTTCCCTCTTCCCCTGCCTCTCACCTGGATCACCAGATACAAATCCAGGACAGAAGTGCCTACCTCATGCTCAAGAACTCCATACCCAACTCATGGTTCACTTGTGGCTACTTCCTCCAGCCACAGAGAACCCCTGCCTAGAGTCTCTCTACAATTTACAATCAAATTGTTCAAAAATAATTTCAAGTCCCTCACACTCCATGAAGCCTTTTCCAAGCTACCCCTTTCTTAAGGTCACAATGATCTCCTACAACACCCAATCTCTGCCATTTAATTGGCACTTGTCTTTTCATAGATGTCAGTCTTATCTTTTTAGTTAGACTGTAAATTCATCAAGGACAGGAACCATGCTATATACTTCTCTTGTAGTGCTCACAAAACCTAGTCCATACCAGACACTCAGTAACTCCTGGCCTGGTCAAGACATGCTTGAGGGGGAAGGCAGACAGAAGGATGGTTATCATAGAAGGCTATGATGTCTTGTCCTTGATCATGATGACAGTGCTATTCAAAACTTCAAATCAGCTAAGGCATCTGACATTATGTGCTTTATACCTCCTGTCATTGGTGCCAAATGTCTTGGGCCCTTTGACTTCTACGGAAGGAATTTGAGAACTGGTCCAAAGAACCTTTTAGACAAGGGTGATCTTGAATCTCACAGTATTATGATAATTCAATTCAGCTCAATAAGTGTTTATTTTGTACCTACTACATGCCAGGCATAAGGGATACAAAGACAGAACTAAAACAGCCCCTTCTCTCAAGGAGCTTATATCTCCCCCAGATGCCAGTGGTCTCACTACCCCAAATTTGAATTTATTCTTATAAAATTACTTATGCAAATTGCATCTCCCTGAAATAATGTAAGTTGCTTGAGTAGAGGATGTGTTTAATTTTTGTCTCTATCTCTAGTAACTAGTAAAATGTCTGACACATAAGATAGGAACTGAAACTGTGCATTAATTAATAAAGGGAACTCCCACATGATTAAATACTCTCTATCACTGCAGTTCAACACCTTCTTTACAACTTATAGGTTCATTGTGCATTGTGGTTATTTATATATTTATATATCTACTACAGCTAGCTACAATTAGTCTATGAGTTTGCCAAGGGTAGGAAATATACTAATTTTCCTTTGCATCTCCTTCCAGAAATGAATATAGACCTGTCATGTAAAAATAAGGGGGGAGGGGATAAAGGGAGATAACAGATGGAAAGTCTGACATAACTATTCATATCCTACAATACACATTTAATAAAAATACCAAGAAGGTCTAGGGAAGGTTGTAGACAGGAATCGTACAGCATAAGAAAACATGGACAGGTTAGACCCAATGGAGGCAGTGTTCACATCAATGAGATTACAAATAAATCATTGTTTTAAAATCTTATCCCTGCTGGCACCAAACACTCTGCATGCAGCAGGTGCTTGATAAATGCTGACTAACTTGGATTAGATCTCCCTCAAGAGGAAGCAGGGTTAGAAAATTAGCTTTGTCTTTATATCCAAGGTGAATACAAAGATACCCTCAGATTTAGATTAGCAGTCAGCACCAAGGTCAGGGCCAGGTGGCCTAGAAGTCTGTAGTTGCAAATCTAGTTGGAGAGTCAAGTGCAGGGCCCAGGTAAATGGAACTATAGACAGGGAATTTCTATCTCCTGGAAATAACTGATTTAAAAATCAGCAATCTTACTGAGGATTTCTGATTGGTTCACTTACAGTTTAGTGATCAATATGAAATTTTTATTGAGAGAAGCACCATAGTGAAGTGTGGGACATAAAAGGGAGGATGAGAGAGAGTCATATGTAGGTAAAAATTGAGTTTCAAAATAAGAATTTGCATGAAATAGAAGACTGAAACTCTTAACAGTATCTTATTAATTATTTACAATAGGGCCCCAGACTTATCCTGTGGTTTTAAGTCATGTGGGGCTTTGCCCAAGATCCACACACACATACATACACACACATACACACACACACACATACACACATGCACACATACATATACATGCATACACATATGTACACATACACACGTACACACACACACACACACACATCCTGCAGACCCTTCTGGGGATCTCATCTGCAAACAGAGTAATAGCTCTCTTCATTGTTTCTGCCTTCCAAAGGATGAGGTCAGGTTTGCAGCACCAGTTTCAACATAATGACTGTGTCCAACCAGGCTGCCCAATGACAGGGTGATTCCTAACTCCACAGGACTCACATGGTTTCCTGAGCACAAGATATGACACCACGATTGTTCTAGTTGCCTGATACTAGGACCCCTTGGGGGCTATCCAGCTACAATCCACAGTGTTCCTGCTGGGTTTTCCTGGGAGGGGAGGGCACTCACATCTCCAAGGACAAGTACACCCACTGTTTAGTCATGACACATAAAAAATTTGCAAAAAAAAATCAGGAAAAAGGCTTCAATGTAGATTATGATTGAGGGAAAGAGGGAGAGAAGGGAGAGAGAGGGAGGGAGGGAGAGAAGGAAGGAGAAAAGGGAGGGGGTGGGAGAGGGAAATGGAGAGGAGAGGGAGAGGGAAAAAAGTTATGTCCCCAAATCAATAGATTGCATTGTTTTACACTGAAGTGTGGAAAGGGAGGGTAGGCAAGGGTGAGATGCATCAACATAGATTACATTTCATTCCTCACAGCATTATGTAATAAATGTGTGTGTGTGTTGCCTGTGATGTAGTTATTCAATGAGCCACAAGTAATTCTACAAATAAGAGAGCTATGCTAGAAAGTTTAGATAAGAGTCAAAGTTCAGATAAAATAATCCCTGTCCTCAAGGAGTTTATAGTCTAATATAAATACACACACATATGAAAATGTATATACACATGTAGTTATAGAAATCATGCATGTATCATGCTTATTGTGCAAATCCATTCCCCTATCTAGGCATGGCTCACATCTAGAATAGTAGGTAATATGGCTGAGAAAACAAATATAATCATAGAAGATAGTATATCTCAGATATCTAAGGGATAGTTGATATTCTAAGGCATGTGCATGTCCCTCCATGGCAATCTATTACTGCATTGTGCATACTCTGGCCATTTCCAAACCCTGACACCTGCACTCTGTCCATCTTTTTCTCCCTTGCCTCATTCTCCTCTTCCTCCCAGTAAAACTCAGATTCTGCTTCCAAGACAAAGGGTTCTTATAGGTGAACTCTTGCCTCACCTTTCTCAGAAGCCATCCACTATTTCCTAACCAGTCCCAAATCATGTTGCTGTGTGACATCCACACCATCCCCCTTTCCAACTCTAGCTCCCTTTTCTATCTTGTCTTCCCCTCTTAGAATGTAAGTTTCTTGAGGACAGGGGCTTTATTGCTAATTTATCACAGTTCCTGTCTCATAGTAAGATCTTGATGAATGCTTTTTGATTCATTAACATACACATATTAAAGATATTCATTGAATTTGACAATGCCCAGTGTTTCATGGAGGAACTGACCAGTGGTCAACATAAGCTACCAGAAAACATTATCTTGTGTGGTGAATGTCTTTAACATTATGATTTAGTGCTATGATTCCTCCTTAGCTATAGATTGACAACCTATGGTCTTAGGAGTCAGTACTGCTGTCTTGAGTTTAGTTTGCCCTGAATAGTTAATGTTCACCTCACTTTCATGTTGATGTTTGATGTGGTTGAAGACAATCTTTGCTCTTTTCCCTACATCTCCTCCTACCACACACACACACACACACACACACACACACACACACACACGAGAGGGCAGTGGAAAAGCACAAGTTTTCAAGTCAACCCTGTGTTCAAATTTTAGACCTGCTTTTTATATGATCTTGGAAAAACCACTTCCTTCTCAGAGTCTCACTTTCCTCTTCTAGATTTAGGTGGTCAGACTCATTTGATTCACTTCACTTCCTTCTCACTTCCTGCTTTGTACCCTGAAGAAACCACCTTGCTGTGGTTCTGCTCTATTGATTGCTGACTCTTCCCCCAACCATTCTTTCAGGAAGCATTCCAGTCATGCTTTATCACTGGCAACCTCTGACCCAGCTCACTCTCCAGTCTCATTCTTCTCTTCCTGGCAGCTGCCTTTCCAATTTGGGGAAAATTCCATCCAGGAGTACTGCCTGAACTATCAGCTCTACTACTTACTACCTGCATTACACTGGGTAAGTCGTTAAGTGCTCAGGGCTTTAGTCTCTTTCTCAGTTTTAAATAAGGGGGGATGGACTATATGATCTCCAAGGTTTTTTCCATCTCCAAACCCTATGATCCTCCTCTTGCCAGGACATCTGCTTTCAGAGTGCCAGATATCATTATGGCTCACATGGGTAGAAAGCCCCCATCTAAACACCTGAAAATAAAGTGCCCATATCAACCCACAAATACTAATTATGCATCTGTTATATGAAAATCACCTTATAAAGTGTTCTTAATCTGGAGTCTGTGAACTATTTAAGAAATTATAACTATTTCAATATTATTGGTTTTCTTTGTAATCCTGTATTTTATTGTATGCATTTAAAAACATTATTTTGAGAAGGGGTTCATAGGTTTCATCAGACAGCCAGAGGTATCCATGACACAGAAAAGGATAAGAACCCTCACACTACACTAAGCATTTGGGTTTTATAGAACTCTTAAAATGCAGTTCCTATCCCTGTCTATAATACAGATGAGATTAACATCCAGAAAACAATTAGAGAATAATACTTAGCAATGTGTCCTTCAATCAGTTTATTTATTATGTACCTACTAAGTGTCAGGCATTGTCCTAAACCCCGGGGATTTAAATACAAGAGTGAGATAGCTCTTGCCTCTGGATCTTACAACACATGCCACTGGGAAGATACAATATGTACATGGATAAATACAAGATTTATTCAAAATAAATGCAAAGTGATTGGTCAAAGTATTAACAAATGAGGGAGTCAGGAAAGACCTCTGGATGGTCTAAGTCTTGAAGGGAATTAGTGGTACAAAGATGTAGAGGTGAAGAGGGAAAGCAAGCCTGGAATGGGGGCAGATTGGAGAGGGGGAAGCCTATGCAGACACAAAGATAGGACACGGAATATTATATGTGGAATAAATAAGTCAGGATGGCTGAAACATAGAGCATGTTGGGGTGGAAGAGGGGGTTGAAGTAAAATCTAATCCCTCTGAAAAGGGAGTCACATCAGTTTGTTAAGGCTTTTAAATGCAAAACAGAGAGGGCTGTGTTTTATCTCAGAGGTAATAGGGAGCCAGTGAAGCTTCTTGAATAAAGGACTCATGCTTTCCTCTGTGGGATATCAGTTTAGCAGCTGAGTGGTGGGTGGCTTGTAGAGGAAAGAAAGTAAATCAAAAAAGAACTCTGAGGAGACTATTGGTACTAAGGAAAGGTGATGGTTGATAGTCTGCACTAGGGTTATTGTAGTATGAATAGAAAGAAGAGGATAGAAGTGAGGAATATGAGGGAAGTATAATTTTGCAAGATCTGACACCTGATTAGGCATGAGTGAAAATAAAGAATGGAGAATGGCCCCTGGGTTTGTGAACCTAGATGACTGAAAGAATAGTAGCATCCTTGGGAAATAAGGAAAGTTAGAAATAGGAAAGTCAAAAGAAGGGGTATTTTTTAAGGAAAAGATAATGAGTTTAGTTTGGGACATACTTGGTTTGAGGTACCTATGGGACATAGGTAGAGATATCTAGTAGGCAGTTGGACATGGAAATTATTAAATCGTGTGACAGAGATAAAAATAGAATATATCAATACCCATTTCCCAACTCATATAGAATTAGGTCCTGGTCATCTAACTATGCTGAGAGTCAGGGTAGTATAGGTCAGGGAATACTGGACTTGGAGTCAGCAGAGACCTACTTTCAAATCCTATCTATCTCTAACACTTACTAGCTGTGTTACCATGGACAAGTGGCTTAACCTCTCTGAGCTTCAGTTTCCTGATTTGTATAATAAAGGAAATAATACTTGTATTACCAAAGAATTGTTGGAAGGAATGTGTGAGGCTTTTATTATTAATATCTCTTTTTACAGATGGAGAAAACCAAGAGAGGATAAAAGGTTTATATCCAATGAACCACTATTTTATAGAACAAAGCTAAGTTTCCTGGTTCCCTTTAGTTCCACACACACACACACACACACATACACACACACACACACACACACACACACACACACACACACACACACACACACACACTTAGAAACAACCCACGTAAAAGGTAAGGAAGATCAAGTCCTTAGTTAACATAGGATTAAAATCCCAGAGAAAATTAAGTTGAAAGTAGAATATACAAGTTTTATATTAACATCCCCAAACCATTGTGAAACATAATTCAGTAGCATCTGGCCAATATGTCTACTCATTTTTCAAATGGCATCAGAGGCTTACAAACCAACAAGGTATAGGCCAGTACCTTCCTAACCTATGCCCTTCACCTCAGCCCTTCAGTCTCTGTTTTGGCTCTCTCCAGTTCATTTCAATCACTTTAAGTGAAAGTCTTGTTTTTAATCTTTTATTTTGGCTCCAAGACAAGAGGGAGAATGAAGTCTGGGCTCCAATTCCTTTTCCCTTCCTCCTCAGCATAATGCTGTTTTCCAGAGATGAATGAGGAGCAGCAAGTAGGAGGGAGGGGTTGGCTTTTATTTTAAGTATTTTAAGCCATGCTGCCTTCTCTTTCTTCAACTCCACGACATTTAACGTATTCCCAATATTAAGGCAAACTAGGCCTATTAGACAATTACCTAAGGGAGTGGGGGGAACTCGGCTCTACACCATAAAGCCAATGAAGTTATGACAGCTCTGGCCCAGGAGGAATCAAAGCCGAATAAAACCTGTCGGGGTAGCAGACAAATGATGATAAAGTGATGGCTTTCACCAGCACTCAATGGAAATTGACAAGGTGAACCTCCCCAACTAATGAACAGATCCAACCTTTGCTACCAATGAAATGCACGGCAACTTTCATCTCAATAAGGATCAAAATAAATTTGCTCCCACATTTGAAAATATACAGGCGGGCAGCAGAATGACAGGCTTCACAGACTCTGGTGCAGGGGGCCCCAGGGGAGCCCAAGGCAGGCAAGCTGCCGCTGCTGACTGGATCCCAGGTGCACCCATTTGTACTGACATAATAATACCTACTCTCCCCCCCCCCGCCGCCCCCAATTGAATTTCAGATGGCACCTACGTCACAGAGACCCTAATAATACCAAATGCAATTGTCTGGATGACTCCTATTAGATCCGTGCATTTCTGGATTCTTATAGAGTAATATCAGTTACAGAACAATGACAACGTGACAGACACCACAGTATTGAAGGAACCCGAGCAGGAAAAAACCCACCACCACCAGCCCGCCCAACACAATGGACCAGCTGCACATTAATAAATATGTAATGTTTGATTAAAAATATGGATAGTATTTTTTTTCCTCCCCAAATGCCGACAAGCCCCGAGGCAGAAGATGCGATCTGGCGCTCAGTGACGGCTTTCTTTCTTGCTTGCTTTGAAAATACCAACTCAAATGTTTTCCTGTCCCAGCTGTTTCCCATTGTTCGTGTTTATCAGCTCGAAGGGTGAACAGTGGAATAAAAAATACGCTTGCATTTCAAATGTGCCAGTCAGTCAATCTATTGTTAAAAGAAGAAAGCTTAATTGTCTCTGCTGGCAAACTTCTTTTTGGTGAATGTCCAGTTTTTAAGAAAAGCTATTCAGCTGTGCAATTTGTTTAATACATGCAGAGAAAAGCATATAAAATCACACGTTTTCTGGGAAAAAAGAGGGAGAAATTTTTAAGAGGGAGTTACATACATAGATGTTCTTGAACTCATAGACTGGCCACAGCATCTTCAGTCTTCTCTCCTAATCCCCTCCTTTGGAAGGAAGAGGGGACCCTAAGG
The DNA here is from genome assembly GCF_028372415.1 of Notamacropus eugenii. Lineage (NCBI taxonomy): Eukaryota > Metazoa > Chordata > Mammalia > Diprotodontia > Macropodidae > Notamacropus > Notamacropus eugenii. The sequence continues at coordinate 466,099,606 of NC_092872.1, read as the reverse complement.
AGACCCCCACCCAAAGTCCCCAGCCCTGCCAGTGCAAAGAAGGTGAATTCTGGAATTCAGGAATTCTGGCAGTGCCCAGACCACCACTTCAACAACTGGAGCCACAAAGACTTTTCAGTAGCAACTTTCTTCTCATGAAGAATTAAAACATTCTAAATCTTTGGTTGTCTTTGTTTTTTCTATAGATTACATCAAACCGCCTTGTGCTTTCTAAGACTGTTTTCCAGCAGGCAGAACTTCCGGAATTAAGTATGCAGAAGTTAATTCTGGCAACAAAAATTTAAACAATCGAAAGATTTTTAGAGTGAGTTCACTTACTGACAGGTTTGACAATCTGCTACTTATCTGTCTGTGGCAAGTCATCTGGTGTAATTTCAGGGACCCTGAGAAGATAAGTTGTACTTGCCCCTTTTTTTCCTTTACCTGCTGATTCTGACCTGAAATTGCTTTCAAAAAAGACAAAGCCCTCCTTTCCAAGACAAGGAAAAATAATCAGGCTTAGAATTTAACCCTATACCCAGGTGAGGGATCACATGGACTTACATTCACACTATGTTGTAAATAACTGGTGTGAATATCTATGTGGGCTAGATGACAACATGCCTATTGTCTAGGAACCAACCTGGACAACTTTCAGTCAACAGTCAACAAGTCAGTCAGTACAAATTTATTAAGCAATTGCTATGTGCCAGGGATAAAAGTCAAAACAGCTCCTGCCTTCAAGGAGATCACATTCTAATGCAGAGCTCATCACCACTATGGTCTCCTGGAGATAGAATTTTGACCACAGCAACATTCAAAGACTTTCCACCAGCCACAGAAGGGTTGAAAGCTGAGACCAGAGAAAACTATACCTCAAGAAAATGATAGATACTATTAATACTGAAGTATGATTTTTTTTTCTTAAGAAGTGATTGGAAGTCATAGAATCTCAGGAGTATAAGTAAGGGCCCTCTCATTTTAGAGATAATAAAACTGAGACCCAGGCAGAAGAAGTGACATGCCACAAAGTCATACACTGAATCTATTAGTAGCAGAGCTAGAGCTATAACCCAGCTCCCCTAACACTCATCTCAGTATTCGTACTGAGAAGAGAGCTAAGTAGGCATCAAAGAGTGAAAAGGGGTGGCCGTGCAACTAAGCATAAAACACAGAGATTTGTTCAAGAACAATGAAACCTTCTCCAGAAGTATCCCTGGGACTGGTCCCATGCATCACTCATGCACACTTATATACATATACACATACATACATACATACACACACATTTACACTTACTACAAAGGTAGTAATATCTTATAGAACCTGAAGGAAAGAAGACAGCCAAGTTCCCAGTATACAGAAAAGACCTTTGGAAGATGAAGATTGTCACAGAGTGGTCTAGATCCCTCAGATCCAAACCTACCAACAAGCTTCCCTCAAAACCACATGTAGCACTGAATAAAGTGAGTCACATTTGTAAAGGACAACAACTCTCTGTGCAAGCAAGACATCCATTCTAAAAAACAAAAATCAGTCAACAAGGATGAATGGAAGCATCACAAAGCAACAGAAAGAAGGCTGGGCTAGGAGGCGTGATATCTGAGTCCTCCTCCTATCTATGCAATTTCCTTGTGTGTCCTGAGATAGCTCCTTCCTCTAAGTCTCAGTTTCCCTATCAGCAAGATTAAGAAAATACCCATGCTACCTATTTTGAAGGGAGCGTGTGAAGATATGTAATACCTCTCTGATGAAAATACTCCCTCCGATGGCATTCATCACAGACTTCACCTTCCATCTTTGTTTACCTCTTGTCCATATACTCCTGTAAACCTTTCACAGGGAGTCTACCCAACATGCTGGGGGCATTGCTCTTAGTCTCCTGATATGACATGGTTACTAATGGATCTATGGTTACCATGGAAGGCTTTTCATCATTTATCCATTACTCTAAATACTTCACCAGTCCACTTACTTTCCAGTCCTACATCTGTCAGATGACCATTTCTGCACTACCTGTACTGCACAATTCTTCATGGGTGGTATGTTGCATCCCAGTCACATTCACCATGTACTTCTCCATTCGAGTGAACTATGATTTTAATTTGCAGAAGACTTTTATAGTTCCCTGACTCATAGTCATTCAACACCACCAGCACAATATTGATGTTTAAAAAGATGAGCTTTTATTCCTTGGAGATATATAGGGTCACTGGAAGCATCATAAAGTTTTACAAAGGCACACTGTCTTCCTCCTATAGGATTCTGGACTCAGTTAGTTGTCCGTAGCATGAGCTTAACTATAGGGCATTTTTCATTTACTTGGCCTTTCCTATGAGGATAGTTAAGACAAACTCTTTATGTGTAATCATGAATATTACTTAGATTCTGCAATGCTCTAAGGAAATCAGCATAATAATATAACAGCAGCATTTGAGGGACCTTACCGTTCTACAAGGGATATTGCATCCACTTGGACTCTGCAGTAAATATCCTCCATGACAGGGGTAAGTCATCCATCTCCTTGTTTAATGCCTCATTTGACATTAATAATAACAGAATTATAAAGATAAAATGAAATAATAGATGAAAACGTTAGATGTTATTCAAATGCTCATTTGTTGTTTCAGTAGAAAAAGCTATGGTCTTAGAGTCAGAAAGCCTGAATTTAAAACTAGATATGTCACATATGTTACTAGATATGGCATATCTCTCAGCCTCAGTTTTCCTAATCTGTAAATTGGTGAAGATGCCAATAATACTTGTAATATATACCATATCTCACAGAGTTGTAACAAGGAAAATGCTTTGTAGATCTTAAAGTGCCATAGAAATATGATGTTATCCACTGACACCTTTCCTAATGCCTTCAAACTTGCCTAAATCTACCCCATCCTTAAAAAATCCCTTCACTTGACCCTATCATACCCTCAAGTTATCACACTATCTCTCTTCCCTTTCACAATTAAGAAAAAGCTGTCTACACATAGTGTAGTCTACACACTTTCTTAACTGGTGCTCACTTCATAAGCTCTAGAAATCTACCTTCCATCTCTACCACTCAGCTAAAACTGCTCTAAGGTCACCAATGATCTCTTTATCCCCAGTCTTCATTTTTCCATAGCTCTCTGCTACGTTCAAGACTCTTGATCACCTTTCCTACTGAATACTCGCTCTTTCCTGAGTTTTCATGAAATATCCCTGCTGTATTTCTCCTACCTATCTGACCAAATTTTCTGTTTCTTTTGCAGTATCATCACCCATGTTCTACCTTCTATGTGTAGGTGCACTACAGAGCTCTATCCTGGGCTGCTACTTCTTCTCCTCCTCCTCTTCCTCTTCCTCCTCCTTCCTCCTCTATCTCTCACTGCCACTGTCTATCTCTCCTTTCTCTTAGTGATCTCATCAGCGCCTAAAGATTCAGCTATCATCAGATGACTGTCAAATCAACATATTCAGTTCTCATCTCCCACCTCAACTCCAATCCCAGATCTCCCACTATTTGCTGGATATTTCCATCTAGATGCCCCATAGGCATCTCAAATTGAACACATATAAAAAGGAACTCATTATCTTTCCTCTGATAAACATATCTCCTCTCAATTTCCCTATTTCTGTCAAGAGTACTACTACCCTGACAGTCACCCAGATTTTCAGCTTTGGAGTTGTTCACCCCATAGTCAATTAATTACCAAATCTTGTCAATTCTACCTCCTCAACATCTCTCACTTCCATTTTTTTCTCTCTACTAATTCCACAGCTAGCCTAATTCAGACACTCATAACACTTTTCAGCTAGATTAATTATTCTCCATGCATATAGGCTTTTCTTTCTCCAATCTATCCCCAAGATTGCTGTCAAATTGATATTCCTAAATTGCAATGTCATTTGCTCCAGAAGCTTCAGTGAATCCTCACGTCTTTGCAATAAAACATAAACTCCTCTGTTTGGCATTTAAAGCTCTTCACAATCTGACTCCAGCCTGTCTTTCTGAGCTTGTTCCCCTTCAATCCCCCTTTGTTCCTGCCAAGCTGGCCTACTTGCTATATCCCATACACAACATTCCATTCCACAAGTACCTTCTCCTAGGCTATCCCTCAATCCAGGAAAGCTTTACCTTTTTACCTCCACCTCTTGGTACCCCTAGCCCCTTGTAAGGCTTAGTTGAAATATAACTTCCAAGAGTTCTCTCCTAATTCTCCCAGTTCTTAGGGCCCATTATCCCAATCACTTTGTATCTATTCTGCATATTTCCTGCATCTTCATATCTGTAGATATGTTGTATACCACCACTCAGAAAATTATAAGATCCTCAAGGGCAGAGATTTTTCTCACTTTTGTATTTGCATCCCCTGCACTTAGCACAGTACCTGGCATGTAATAGACTCTAGATAGAAAGATAGATATATAGGTAGATATGTAGATAAGTAAGTAGGTAGGTAGATAGATGATAGATAGATAGATAGATAAATAAGCAAGTAGATAGATAGGCAGATACACAGATAGAAAGAAAGATTATATATGGATAAATTGGTAGATAAACAAATAATAAAGCCAGCACTGATTGATTGACATTTCATTTTTTATATTGTCATCATTTTGACCATTTTCCAGAGGGTTGAAGCAATGGGTAGAAATTGCAAAGAGGCTTGATATCAGAACAAACTTCCTAACTATAAGAGCTATTCAAAAAAGAAATAGGCTATGTGGAGAGAGCAGGCCCCTTTCAATGGAGATCTCCAACAGAGGCTGAATGACCACCTGTTTGATATCTTAGAGGAAAGATTCCTTTTAGGTATGGATTGGACCAAAGGGTCACTTAGCCTCCTTTCAACTCACAAATAGGATGATTCTATCTCTAAGTTTGGAAGAGAGAATTTGGTCTCCATGGCCAACACAGAATGCCCTGTCAGTCTGAATAGCAGCTGCAGAAAGAAGTTCTGTTCCCTTTAAGTCAATGCCCTGGCTTTCCTTCCCCCAAGAGCTCATTTGTTCAGCGCAAAGCTTTCTTCCATCTTTGTCCCAATGGGAGACAAAGAGCCATTGACTTGAGTTGGCTGAATCAGGAAGATTATTGAACTTCTAATCGCTTGGCAACTCTGCTTACAAGATAGAAAGTCAATTGGATATGATGTCCCCCAAGTCAAATTAATATAGCACAAGGGGGAAGGGAAGTCATCAGACTGTCTTCCCTGCCTGTGAGCATTTAGAGAAATATGAAGTGTGGCACAGAGAGATCCTCTTCAACTATTTTCTATTGCTGGAACCCCTGAAATGCTGCAAAAAACATTAGTAAGCCCCCAAGCAGAAACCTCTGCTATCTCTTCTTTTATCTCTTCTCCAAGTCAGCTGTCCAGGACACAGGGCTCTCCATATCAAGTCATCTTCTAATCCAAATCATACAAGGTTAGAGCTAGAAGTGATCTTAAAGATCCCCTAGAAAGACATTGAGATTAAAATTTTATTAAGTGCTTACTATGTGCCAGGCACTGGGCTATCGCTGGGAATACAATACAAGTAAAAAGAAAGATAATTCCTACCCTCAAAAAGCATATATTCTAATGAGGGGGGGCAGATAACACATAAAAGAAAGCTGAAAAGTGAGAGGTCAAAAGGGAAGGGTGGAGAGGGAGGTGCCTGCATGTCTGAGTTAAGGTGAAGTACTACAGGGAACCATGGGCTTAACTTTGATGGAAAAGGGCATGGTGGCTGTGAGTGCTTCTTCCAGTAAAGGTTTGGGCAAGAGCTCACCAACTAGAGGAAGAGTACATGTGGGAGAAGCATCACCAGTGTAAGAAGACCAATGGGGAGGACATGGAGAGCTGGTCCAGGGTCCTGAGGACCAGAGGGGTTAAATTATTTCCCAAGGCAGCACAAAGAGTAAGTAGAAGAGCCAGGATTTGAAGCTAACTCTTCCAGCTCCAAAGTCAATGTTCTCTCCACCACACCACACTGCCTCACTACACCACTAAAATATGCTGCCCAGAACCAATTATCTTATACCTTGGATACGATCTGAGTGGGACAGAGCATGGCGGAATTCTCCCCTTCCTCATCGTGTGTACTACACCTCTCATAACACATCTAGGTCAGTGGTGGAGAACCTGGGGTCCCAAGGTCACTCATGGCCCTCTACTCAAGTGCTCCCCTTTGACTGAATCCAAACTTCATGGAACAAATCCCCTTAATAAAAGGATTTGTTCTGTAGAACTTGGACTCAGTTAAAAGACTGTACCCAGGGACCTAGAAGACCACATGTTGCCTCAAGGCCTCAGGTTCCCCACCTCTGGTCTAGGCTTTTCTTAGGCTCTTTAATCTCTGTTAACACATGAAATTTGGAATCCACTAAAACCCTATTCATTCTCTGCTCCTCCTCCCAAATCCATTTACTCGGCCTATGCAAGAAGAAGCAAACTTTCTCATAAATTCAGTCTCTGGCATCCGATGCCCAAGTCTAGGGATGCCCAGGAGACTTCTGCCAAATTGGATAAAATCCCCTTGCCCCTGAGCCCAGGCAGCACATGCCATCACCAACGTAACCGAAGGATAATGTGCAGGTTGGGAAGCTGGCTCCTGCCTCCGCAGTGTTTTTCTAGGAACAGACACCTCTCTCCCTCCTCAATGAACTGAACTGGCTCGGGCCCATCTGATGTTTATCCCCACCTCCTCAATTTCCTGTGTTTCCTTTACTACAAATACAGAGGCACAAGGAATAATACTGAGAAGTAAATCCCCTGATGCCAAAGTTGATGTTGGCTCAAACATGCATCTCATAGGTATTATGCAAATTGCATTACATTTAGACATAATGAAAACAAGGCGTCTGGCTCCCAGAAACATAGCTCAGCCCAAAGCAACGAGTAACTCAAATCCCCTCCCCTCTACCCAAGGCATGGGAGACATACAAACCCAGATCTCCCTTGCTCACAGTGGACCCCAGGGTGTGGCCAGGCTCTGCTGAAATCCAGCAGAGGGTTCCACTACACTTCACCCCTTCCCAAGATCCCCCTCCCATTTATAAAATCCTTGTTTACCTCACATCCATCCGGAACAAGGTCCATAGTGAAACTTTGAAGCATCCCGTGGTCTTCTCATTCCTAGACTTTGTCCTATTCTGGCAAGGCCATCTGTCATGGCCTAGAACCTGATTTGAAAAACCCCAGCTGTGGTATACGTAGTCAAAGAGGGTTTATATTTACAGGTGTGTGTGTGTGTGTGTGTGTGTGTGTGTGTGTGTGTGTTTACATTTTAAAAGAGAATTGGAAAAGCTTTAAATTCCTGAAGAATAAATCTCTAATAGTGACCTTTCTGGCACTATAACAGGGTAGTTAGAAAGATTTTCTTTTCTTTTTCAAAGCCAATTTTGGAGGACCAAAGGGTATAGGGATTTGGTGGGTTGGAATGCGTGCAGCTGCTCACAAAGTCCCCTGACTGTACCCCAGACTGCCCACAATGTATTACCCCTTTGGGCTACCCTCCAACTTATACTAAGAGGCTGGTACCCGAGGGGGAGACAACCACAAGTTTAAAGTATTCTATGGATCTTTACTCCTAAAACTATAGCTCATGAGCCCCCACCAATGTTTACCTTTTGATAGTCAGCTGGAGAACACAACTAACTTGAAGCAAATGTCATAGTAAAAAGTCATAATTTTTTTTAAAAAGTAGTGGCAAATCATCTCATCCATAAAACTTGGCAGCACTTTACCATAAATACTTGTAATATCAGTGGGAAGAGTATGCCATAGGGTTCACAAGCAGAGAGGCACACGTAGAGGTAACACATGTGACCAAGGCAACTTACACTTTCTGACCCAGGAATGGCAAGAGGACATTAATGCCAAGAGGACATTACTAGAAGGTATCAGGCAGCTCTATAGTGCTGGGTGTCTAAGTTGCCTTGGCTACATGTGCTCTTTATATAAGATGTGTGTGTGTTATGTGTGTGTGTGTGTGTGTGTGTGTGTTTATGGTCTGTCTAAATATATATAGACATGGCTTATAGGCGGTATTGACAGGTATTATCTAAGGTCTAGTCACTTCTAAGGAAAGCAAGGATAAGACTATGCAAGCACCTCTAGAAGCCTAGCTGGAAGAGAAGTAGTAGGCAGGATCCAGGACTGGTAAAGGTGGGAGATCTCCAGTCTTCAAGAAGTATATCAATCTAGAATTATATCTATCTGCCCCCTCTCAGAAAAAAGTCTCTGAGGCAGGAGTACATATACAAAAGAGTAAATGAGCTCTTCATCTGGAAGCAAGACAAGATCTCTACTCAAACAAAGAGAGAGAGAAATGAAATCACCCTGTTGAGGTCCAATCTCAGCTTTCTCTTGAGATGCAAGCACTGGAGGACAGGAGACAAAATGGGGCCAGTTTCTCAGATGTGCTCATAATTCTGAGGGCTCCAGTCTGCCATTCAAAAATTCCTGCCTTATTTCTTTCTTTCTCATAATTTCCTTGACTCTCTCGAAGTGTCATTCCAAGAAACTGAAGTTAAGTCCCTTCTGGCAGGTGTACTCATTCTCTCAACCAATCAGCTGTCATGTCTCTTTCCAAGTATATGATACACAGCTGAGTTGTCCCTCCTCCATCTTGTCAGAGTGGGAGTAGACACTGCATCATGAACCACAACCAACATATTTATTCAAAGGTAAACATATTGGTTGGGGCTCGTGAGCTATAGTTTTAGGAATGTAGATCCAAAGAATATGTTCAACCTGAAGTAATGATCCCCAAGGGGGCTACAAACTGCTATGACAGAGTGACTATGGGGTACAATCTTCTCTATATTTGCAGTCATGTTTGAGGTATTTTGTGAGTCCATACTCTTAAATTATAAATCATAAGCCCATATCTTTGATAATCAGAAGATATAAATAATTCTAGGAAAGGCATTTATAAATAACAAAACACTTCATGCATAAACTTTGTCACACCCTTTCACAAATACATGAAGTAATAGTAGAGAAATGCAAAGCCTGACCTCAAATAAAATCTCTTTGCAAAGAGCATGTATAGAGACAGGGAGATGATCGCACATTCAAAATGGTATCAGACTGGAGCTGGTTAAAAGAAGAGAGTAGGTTGCCCCAGTCAAGGTGCATGGGACCAGATCAGGTGGAGCTAGGAACTTCAGCTGATAAGAGTGAGCAGAATCCAGGCTATAATCTCTTTCTCCTCTTGCTCCTACTCCCTTTATCTGCCTCATCATTTTTCTTTCTATTCCCACTCTGACCATGGGACGAAGGGAAGGAGTAGCTTATGGAAAGAAAAAGAAATCAGACCAAGAAAATTATGTTATGGCAGTTTCCTATGAATCATTTTGATGTCTATTTGCTTTTTCTGCTATCTAGGAATAAGTTTCATCATTAACACTGAATTGTCTAATACTGTAAATGTGGGGGTTTGGGATTGAAAAGGGAAGCCAGTCTATGATCATCTTCTTCTTACTTAAGCACATCCTCTGCTTAGTTTTCAAACTGATCTTTCTAAAGCATGAATCTGACCATGTCACTTCCCTATTCAATCAGCATTCGTTGCTCTTGGTTGCCTCTGGAATCAAATATGAAGTTCCCTATTTGGCTTTTAAAGCCCTCGCTATCCTGGCATCTTTCTAACCTTTCCAGCTGACTTCCAACTTATGCATCATCCCACCCCAACTTATTCTGTGACCCCATGACATTGGCTTACATGCTGTTTTTTGCACTAAATACTCCATTTATTAACCTTGGAAATTTTCACTTGCTTTCCCCATGCCTGGAACTCTCTACCTCCTCATTTCTACCTCCTAGCTTCCTTGACATCCTTCAGGTCTTAGCTTAAGTAACACCTTCTGCAAAAAGCCTTACCTGGTCACCTTTAGTGCTAATGCCTTCCCTTTTTTGATGTTCTCAAATTTATCCTGTATATAGTTTGTTTGTATAGAGTTGTATGTTATCTCCCACATTATAATGTGAGCTCCTTGAAAGGAGAAACTGGTTTTGTCTTTCTTTTCATCCCACTACTGTGTGCCCGGAACATAGTAGGCACTTAATAAAGACTTGTTAACTTATTCTGGGAGTTTGACCTAATTAGAAGGGGAAGGAAAAGAGGGAGATTTGTATTTTCTGAGTATACTCTAGAATACGCTCAGTAGACTGCCACTGAAATTCTCCCCTCCCCCCAAAAAAAAAGAATATGATCAGGAAGTGAGCCTTGGCAGGTGACACAGCTAAATCTAGGTATAATGCTTATCTCTGTTGCACTGCATCTAGCCTAGCCTCTGTACTCCTACTAACCCTGCTAACTACTTTTGGTTCAGGGAGGGTCAATTAAAAGGAATGTCAGATCTTCCCATTACCCTTCAGATCTCAATCTTTCAGTACTTACTATTCCACCCATGAGAAGCAGACTTAGCCTTCTATCAACTAGTCAACGCAACAAGTGAGGAGCGAGGACTGAGGCTGGCTGATGTTGGCTGTCACCTTGAACAAGTCACTCAACTTCTTGTAACCTCAACTTCCTCATCTATAAAATGAAGGGATTAAATTAGATGTCTCTTCCAGTTCCATCTGTGATGCAACTGTGACCAAGGTGCCCTTGAACAAAATTCACAAGGGAAACAGATTAGGATGTGTGTCAGTGATAACCTAGGTTCAGAAACTGACTCTATCTATCTGCCAATGGACCAGTATATGTGGAGACCAGGGGACAGAGTCTTCCCCAAAAGCAAAGAAAGATTTTAATCAAGGTCTCTAAAAATCAAATTTTAAGAAAGAAATATGAGTTTAAAGCAGTTAATAGCTCTCATAAACATTAGTTCACTTCCCACTTTCTCCCTCCCCCCTTCATTGTTAACATAATTAAAGTTTGTAAAGTTTATTTTTAGTCCTGAATGAAGTTTCCCTCCCTCTTTCTGTATCTTTCTGTATTTGGACCTAATCCATCTACCCATTTACTGTTGACCATAACCTACAGTCACAGAAATGTCATCAAATACCTGTAACCCACTCTTTACATTATGCAGCTTCAAAGATACCGAAAGAGTCCCCATAGCCCAGACTTCTGCATCTAAGACAATACCCACAATTATTCACAGACAGGTGGCTAATATACCATTTTTTTTTTTTTGCGCTGGGTATAATATAGATCCTATCAAGGGTGGTGTGGTGGGTTTCCTTTTCTCCCAGAAGAAAAAAACCTCTTCTCATATCTCAAAACCCTCACTTCTTGGGTCTCTCCCCATGGGGAAAATGAAAAAAAAATAATGATTTCCTTAAGCATCTGCTACATCTTTGTCTTTCCTTATTGCGTTTAGGATCCAACACACAGTTTCCACAGAGATAGAGTTCCTTATTTCAAGAAACTCACAAAAAAAGGAAGTGTAGAGACAAAAAAAATATAAAGTTAAAGAAATGTAAACAAACAAAGCTGAATCTCTAGGGTCTGCCTATGGTGGCAGAAAAGTCTTTTAGATTCATCTGAGTACACTCGCCAACAACGTCTAGTGTCGGAGAGAAGAGGAATATTCAAGGGAAAATAACTACAACCAGACAGAGAGAACACAGGAGGGAAGGCTTGGGCTGTAGGTTCCTCGAATCTATGGACATCTCCTCTGCTGGAGCCAAGGCCAAAAGCTAGTCCTGTTGAAAAACTGAAGTTCCCTCACTAGTCACCCTCTGGGGCAATGGCACTCAAGCCTCACATCTTAAGTCTTCTTTCATCACCTTGATTTTTAAAAAAACTCATTAAGGAGAGAAACATCTCCCTCTTTTTATCACCCCAGAGTGGACCACTCATGGTGGGCAGTCAAATATTTAATTGGTGGGGCCTTCATTCAAATTTAGATAGCTTATGAGGGCTAGGCAATAATTCGTCCAAGATCATTTGCTAAGTATTACAAGGAAGGAAAATACAGTGGAAACAGCACCATATATGACATTAGACTACTAGCTTCAGATCCTGGCTCTGAGACGCATACTGTCTGTACGACCTTGGGAGGGGAATTTCCCCACTCTGCTTCTTTTATGAAATGATAAGGGTAGACTTGGCAACCTGTAAGATTCTAGCTTAAATTCCTATGACACTGTAATATCCCAATAAAAAGTAAGAGGAGTTAGTTCTTAGCTTTTCCTCTGGGGATCAAATGGAGAAAGGAGTTCCTGAATAGGAGGATTGGCCCATGTTGGTAGTTACTTGTCAGCATTGCTAATAGTAGTGCTATAATTATTATTTTCAGCAACCACATGGTTAGGTAGTGTGGTACAGTGGCTGGAGAGCTGGCCTTGGAGTCGGCAAGAATTAGGTTCAAGTCTCATCTCTGACTCATCATGTCAGGGTGACCCTGGGTAAGTCACTTAAACTTTCAGCACTCTAGGTAGCTTTTGAAAAAAAGTTTTTTCTATCAAACATAATTATTTAAATAGGATAATTTACTTAATTATATTTGAACTGTACTAAACATAGATACAGCGTGTAGCAAGATTTGAGACACTATAACAAATTGATGCCTTCTTAACCAAATCTGATTGACAGATAGATAGGTAGGTAGGTAGACAGACAGACAGATAGATAAAATAAAAAGACCTCACAGAAGGTATTTACGTAGCACCTGAAAAGTTATAAAGCACATTTTCTACTGAACAATCCTGAGTGTAGGTCCTAAAAGTGATTCCTATCACTACCTTACATATGAAGAAAAACTAGGTCAGAGATTAAGATTAAGATACATAAGTGATCCACAAAGTCACGCAGCCAACAAATGATAGATATAGAATCTGAACCATGGTCTCATGATCCTAGTCTAGTAAGCTTTCCACTGCCTCTCCAGGCCAGCGAAGGCATGAAATCTTCCCTTTATCCTTAAAAAATATAAGGTCTTTGAGGGTAGGGACTGTTGTTTGCATTTTTGTCTTTGTATCCTGCACCCAACAGGACCTGGAACATAGTAGGTGCTTAATCAGTGTTTGCTGTATTGGTAAATTATTGCTAAGAAAATGCTGTTTAGCTGGATGGGGTTAAAGGATCAAGCTAGCAGATCCTTAGGAAGCTGCCTCATTGTAGTAAATGAATGGCAAGCCGTCCCCTCTCATGCCAGAGAAGCAGTGCTCCCGTGAGAGCCAGAAGGCTCAGCACCTTTTTCCTCCCCCACCTTTTTAAAAAAATCCCTGCCCCGGAGCTGCTCCCTCTCTCCTCAATTACAGCTAGTCCCACTATGATATTGTTCTCTGTTCTCAAATATATTCTTATATATTTTAGCCGTCTCCTCTTGTTTCTTCCTCCTCACCCCCACCCTGGGTAATGAAATGTCAGAACCCAACTTTTTCTGGTTTTGTAGTATGTTGATCAAAGTGACCTTTGCTTTGAAAGAGACACAAATCAATATCAGGCTCGGCCGAGTTTGACAGCGAAAGGTGCAACATATAATAAACAGCAATCAAATACCAAGAGAACAGGCAAGTACCTGCCAACCTTGCCTCATACCGGCAATTTTCAGACAATGCAGCATGCTATGTTCAAAGGAAAATTCATTTGTCCTTCTAATAACAGAGGTGGGGGGATATTAAAGGACTCGGTTTTGTTAAAGAAATGCTTCGTCTCACAGCAATAATTCAGAGGCCATGCAGGCCTTCTAGGAGCTGGCATGTGAATGAAGTTATTATGTCTGGAAAACAGCTAGGGGAAGCATTTGCTCTCACGGGGAAGATGCAGGAGGAAAAGATTTAAATGGAAAAGATCTAAACTCATGGACTCTAAAGTTCCAGGACTTATTCCATGTATGTATATATGTATGTGTATGTTCAAGGTAATTCACAATTATTTCTAGAACATGGTTTGCTCTTGATTATCTGTACTAATAGAGAGGAACAGCGGCAAAGGGGAAAATGCATTATGATGATTTTGTCCCCTGCAGATGGAAATTTAATTATGTTTTGCTCAAGTTAATGTTAAAACAGATATGTGTTCCTCTAGCCACGTAGACACTCTCATAATCCGAAAGTGATGGAAATGACTATGCTACATATTGGAAAGCAGGAAAACACATATGAACCTCTATATGCTGAGGAAAATGCTCAAGGGAGATATCTAAGAGTTGCCTGTGCTGGGAAAGCCCTCTGCTGCTCCATCACCTATCACCAGGAGCATGCAGAGCTGGAGAAACACTATTGTTTTCCTTTTACTCTATGGTTGGTTTGGAGAACAGAAACTGAGGTTTCAGCCATGTCCCTGGTGCCTCCAACCCTCCACCTTTCTCCTTCTTCCCTCAATGTCTTTGCTGGAGAACAGTGGATGATTTTCCTCGTGGGGATCAGAGGAATGCATAGAAGGTAGCTTTTGGCATAAAGTGGAAGCATAGGTAGATGTGATGAATCACAACATCCCAACTCTCCTTTGCTCCTAGTCAACTGATTTTTCCATGGTGCACTAGTTAAGAAGACATCACGAAGGAGTAGGTAATCCCCAAATAGTGTCATTGGACACAGAGATGGGTTGCCAGAGTCACCTTCCTCTGCGCCTGAGCTGAGTTTTTTCTAGCTTTTACTATATTGTAAGCAGCAGGAGTTGTGGCCAGTTGGAAGCCAGGAAGTTTGAGTTAGCTATGGATAGCAGAAAGCTTTTTTCCTTAGCAAAGTGACCCAGTGCTAAAAAAAAAAAAAAAAAAAAAAAAAAAAAACCACAGTCACCATCTTTTGCCAAGCAAAATCCAGGGTCAGCTTTCCTATAAAACTATATTTTGTAAATGATGTTCCCTTAGGAATTTAATAAGTGATGAGGGATAGTTATATAAATGTATATACATACACATACATGCCTTGTGTATGTATACATACAAGCATGTACATGTGCATCCATGAATATATAAAAAATAGAGAACAAGCCTTAGATGCAGAAAGATCTGAGGCCAAGTTCCAATCTACACTTGGCCAATTGCAATGGCCCACTCTTTGGTCTCCCTGACTCAAGTCTTCCCCTCTCTGGTCCAGCCTTCACTCAGATGTCAAACTGATCTTCCTTAAACAAAGGTCTGGATGTGTCACCATCTCCTTGCCCCATTCAGTAAATTCCAATACCTCCCTATTACAATCTCCAAGACTAAATATAAAGTCCTGCTTGGCATTCAAAGTCCTTCCTAATCTGGCACACATCCCTCCATCCCTTTCCAGTCTCCGTTTACCTTTCTCCCTTTCACATAGTCTGTGATCCAGTAACATGAGCCTCCTTACAATTCCTGACACACCTCTCCCATCCTTGGGCATTTTTCCTCGCTGTCCCCCATACCTGGCACTTTCTCCTTCCTCATCTCCTGGCTTCCCTGGCCTCCTTCAAAAATCTCAGCTAAAGTCCTACCTTCAACCAAATCCTTTTTCAGTCCTCCTTAATCTTAATGCCTTCCCCCTAAGATTATCTTCGACTCATCCTGTACATATCTTGTTTGTACATAGCTGTTTTCATGTTGTCTCCCTCAGTGTAAGCTCCTGGACAGCAGAGACTAGGGTTGGTTTTTTTTTTTAAGTTGTTGTTTTGCCTTAGTAGGTGCTTAATAAATGTTTATCGACTAATTGATATTTATTGGCTTGTATGACCCTAGTCAAGTTACTTAACCTCTCGGGGTCACCACAAAATTCTCTAAGACTGTAAGTTGAAAACAAGGTGCTGATCACCATCAACAGGAAAACTATCTTCCCTTGGGAGATCCCGACACAGAGGAAATCCCAGAACCAGAAAACGACAGTAACTGGAACATAGTAGGTGCTTAATAAATGCTTGTTGTGTTGGTAAATTATTGCTAAGGAAATGTTTTGAGACTTTTGGGGTTTGACAGTATGACCCTCATAGCTACCCCATGAGCTAATGGTTGTAAGGCATTGTTCATCCTGTGTTACAGATGGTGAGATTGAAGCTCTAAGAGGCCAGTGGCCCTGGGCACCATCATACAGCTGGTAACGACCAAAGAGGTGCTTTCAACTCAGGTCTCTCTTGATTCCAGGTCCAGCATTCCACAGATTACACTATGTTTCTCATGAGCCAAGAACTACAATTCCACAGAGTAGAAAAAGATGAAGAAATGAAAAATGCCTCAGTTCAGAAAGTGTTCCCTACTCCTACAACTGACTCATGCCATTCCCACTGTGGGAGGTCCTTGGACGTGACCCAGGGGAAACTGTTAACCCCCACCTACCCTTCCACCAAAGCCCAGCTCAAATTTCATTCCCTCCTTGGAGCCTCCCCAGACTATCATCACTCACATTAATCTTAGAAATCTCAAAGCCATAAGGATGGAACTGTGAATTAATGCAACCAGTTTGGAATTAGGCAAATCAAGAGACTAAAATGTTCATTAGCATAGTTAGGTGGCACAGTGGATAGAGTGCCAGTCCTAGAGTCAAGAAGACTCATCTTCCTGAGTTCAGATCTGGACTCAGACACAGTAACTGTATGATCCTGGGCAAGTCACTTAACCCTGTTTTCCTCAGTTTCCTCATTTGTAAAATGAGCTGGAGAAGGAAATGGCAAACCACTCCAGTATCTTTGCCAAGAAAACCCCCAAATGGTGTCACAAAGAGTCTGACATGGATGAAATGACTGAAAAACAGAAGTTTCCATACCCTTTGACCCAGAGATTCCACTACTAAGCATACATCCCAAGGAGGTCATTGACAAAAAGAAAGGTCCCATACACCAGAATATTTATGGTAGCACTTTTTTTTAGCAAATAATTGGAAAGTAGATGTCCATCAGCTGGGGAATGGCTAAGCAAGTTGTGGTACACGGATGTAACAGAATATTGCAGTACTGTAAGAAATGATGAACGTGAATACTGAGAAACACAGAAAGACTTAAATGAACTGAAACAAAATGGGGTAAGCAGAGCCATCGATATGCACAGTGACTGCAGCAGTGCAAATGGAAAAAACAACCACCATGAAACAATCAAAAGCGATTGCTGCAAAATTACAGAGAATATTCATAGCCCTAAAAAGGAGATCTAAGAAGACCCCCTCCCAACCCCCTTTGTAGAGAGGGGGAGGAGGGCAGTCCACAGACAGTCATTGCATGAATTATAGGATTTTTTTTTTCAGTATGTTGATCACTTTTATCCATTTTTTTCCTTTTTTAAAAAAAACTTTGTCATAGAGTATGGCTTCCTAGGAGATGGGAAGAGGAAGGATTCAGAAGAAAATTTAGGTAATATAAAACAAAATATATCAACATTTTTTAAAAAAAGAAATATTATAGAACCCCACTTATTTGCATTAAATCCCATTCTGACTAATATTCTTGAAATGGAGTCTTCTCTCCCCAGACAAAGCAAAAGCTTTTTGAAGGCAGGGAAAATAGAAGTCTACTCATCTTATCCTCCAGATCATCTTGTAGGAGAACCTATTCACCACAAATTTTAATAAATGATTGTGCAATGAATGAAGGACTACAGGATTCACTGGGATTAAATTTAGGGGGGAAAAAAGAGCTTCCTTGGTGAGAATCCCATGCTACAAATCAAGACCCAAAACCTCCAAAAGCTGTGGGAAGACATGTCCCAGGCTTATCGGGGAGCCCCCACCCCAGCTGGAAGAGGGGTGGTCCCCACACTATAGATTCATTACCTGACATAACTAATTGCCCAGTGACATTTCCCATATTATAGACAATTGTGAATTATGAGCCCAGCTGGGCCCCTCCTCATCCCCTAGAATCGGTTGATAAATATGTTTATTCGAGGTCAGCCTGGCCTCATCCATTAGAAATATTGTTTTTCTAAACATTACATTGATTTAATTTAACTCTAATCAATTTAAAATGGTTCTGACAATTAACAAAAGCTTCAAATATGACCTTAAAGTAATAGGATTCATTAGCTATGTTTAGGATTAAACTTACCCTAATAGGGCTATTTTTCTTCTGAGGGCATTTGGTAAGCGACTGGTGGTCAGTCAAAATGGAATCAATTATTATAAATTATACAGTTAAAGTTGATTATGTAATGCCTGCTAATTTGTATAAATAAAGACTTCCAACAAAAGGACTAATTTATTAATAACTATCTATACCCTAGACCTGTATCACACTTTATGTTACAGCTGCCAGGACGTCTGTAGCTCATGAAGTATTATATTTCAGGGCTGCCCAAGATGTATGCTAATTAAACCCATAATTAATTGTAACAGTTATAGTTAAAGTCACAAAGCTAAGGGCCCTTTTGCCCTATTATTCATGGTAATCAACTAATTCAAAAGGCAATCTGATCAACAATTCATATGCTGGCTCTGAGCGGGGAAGGAGAGAGAGATCATGCTACATGGGGCGCCTCTGGCAGCTGGCACCCAGAGGGTCTGCTCGGGAGCATGGAATCCAAGCCCCCAGGAACTGTACTAGTTCCAACCTGAAGAGCTTCTATTGTGCCCACTGAACACAGAAGAAATATGGTGAGAGGACCTTTTCTGTGCGATTTAAGACAAATCCCTTAACTTCTCTGGGCCTCTATAAAATTGGATTGATTCAACTAAGTGTTCACTAAGGCTTTTTTCCCACCTACTCAGTCTTTAACCTATAAACTTTGAGGTTCTAGAAGCAGGAACAAGTTCTCTGTGAGTAAGATCATTTAAAACAGATGAAATATAGGCAGGAGAGCCTGGTACAGTGGGAAGAGAAGGTAATTTGAGGTGAAAGGACCTAGTTTGAAACCCTTACATTACTACTTAATAGCATGGGACCCTGGGCAAGTCATTTAACTTCTTAAGCCTCAGTTTCCTCCCCTGTAAAATGAGGGGATTGGACGAGATGATCCCTAAGGTCCCATATAGCTCTAGAGCTATGATTCTATGATCCCTGTAGGCCTTTCCAACTCTGAGACTGTGATTCTCCAGAAGACCACAACTGGGCATGAGAGTTGATGCAAATGAGATTCCATTCTGCAGATGTCTGAAATACACCTCTGACCTCTTTACTCCCATCTCCTCTTTCTGGACAAGGCCTTTTGAAAGATCGCAATGCCTGAGAGTACTGCTTCTAAAAGACCCATGCATTCCAAAGGATGGTAAACATGAATCAAGGGAAGATGATCATCTTGCTTCCTAGTTTGGTCACCAATGACCTGCTTTTCTCTCTCCAGGTGATGTGAGCCTCTTATTTTTCTCCTATGCAAGCTGAAGAAGTCACTGAGTTATCTGTTAAATAAATAAAATACAATGCACCAATGTGTCAAAGCCATAATGAGATATTCTGATGCCCAGTTGGGTGCAGTAGTGCTAGAGGGGGAATATCCTGTCCCCCAGAGAGTCTGGCCTGGTCTGTCACAGCTCAGCTGACAACTCCCAACCCCTCAATACCAAGGAAGTAGATCAGGGGTTCTCAATCTGTGGTCCGTGAAATATATTTTTAAAACTCTGTTTCTGTATAATTAGAATATAATTAGTTTCCTTTGTAATCTGACATATTTTATGCATTTTAAACATTATTCTGAGAAGGGGTCCATGAGCTTTACCAGATTACCAGAAGGGTCCATGAAACAAAAATGGTTGAAAATCCCTAGAGGCAGATAACAAGGGACAGTATCCCTTGGCTTTGGGATTCTGGAAGAATGCATCAGTAGGGAGCTTCAGTAGCTCTTGGAGCAGCTAAGTGATGCAGTAGGTAAAGTGTTGGGCCTGGAATCAGGAAGACTCATCTTCCTGAGTTCAAATCTGATCTCAGACCTTTCCTAGATGTGTGTCTATGGGCAAGTCAATTAACCTTGTTTGCCTCAGTTTCCTCATCTATTAAATGAAATGGAGAGAGAAATGGCAAGCCCTTCTAGAATTTTTTCCAAGAAAATTCCCAGTGAGATCACAAAGCGTCAGGCGTGACTGAACAACAACACAAGTAGCTCTGGATCAGGAGAGGGAACAGAAGCAGTCATACAGAAACATGGAGAGATGGAGCAGGGGTGGTGGAGGGCCAGGAGATACCGGGGACAGTACACCAGAAGACCTCTAGAGTAAAGAAGCAGGCAGGTTTTTTTAAGAAAAATATATCAAATTTGCCAAACAACGATAAATTTGGAAAAGATATCTTCAGATGAATTATGAGGTTTTTGAGTTAGTTTGCAGTTAGTTTTATTTATGATGGGGGAGGTGAGACAATCAGGGTTAAGTGACTTGCCCAAGGTCATACAGCTAGTAAGCATCAAGTGTCTGAGGCAAGACTTGAACTCAGATCCTCCTGACTCCAAGGCCCATGCTGTATTCACTGAGCCACTTACCAGCCCCTAGGCAGTTCTTAGATATTGATTAAGCAACTGCTCTGTCAGTCACTCCTTTCTACTGTGTGTCAGCCTCTACTGAACTTTAGCAGCTTAGGGGGAAATCCCTCCTTGCCCTGCTCTAGTTAAAGATCTGTCATGGGCGTTTATGGACACAATACCTAATTTATTTTGTTCCATTATGTTCAATAGAGAGATTCTATAATGGTAGAAGGAACACTAGACCCATTCAGCCAACTTGCATTTTCGTCCTAGGTCTAACCACCTACCAGTTGAGTGACCTTTGACAAGGAGTTTCCCCTTTCTAGGACTCAATTTTCCCATCAAAAAAAAATGAATTAAAGGAACTGGAGTCAATGTTTCTCATACCCAATTCCAAGAAACCTTAGGGCTTCGTAAAGGGGTCCAAGGAGTCCCATAAATGAGAGAGCTGTAACGATGACCAAGCAGACACAACAGAAACAAGGGCATTATGCTTTTTGAGGTTTCACATAATGTGTGGGTTCAGCCAGAACAAAGAACCACCAGATATTAGTTGAAATCAATTACATGACTAAAAAGTTGACTTCTTGAAACTATTTGCTTATTTCTTGGGCATGATTAATTCTTGCTCCCTATTGGGTGAATTCATTTTTTAAAAAAGTCTCCATTTGAAGGGCAGGGGTCCTGCTTATGTTTTCATTACTGTTTTCATTAATTACTATATTACTGCATGTAGAAATTTCATCCACTAAGGCTGAGTGGCCACTTATCAATCATTTACAGTCTTGGGGAGTTGTTTGGGACCTTGAGGTGTTCTAGCTCATCTCTGGACATATAGCTAGCATCAGATACATGATTTAAACCTGGGTCTTCCTGACTTTAAGGCACTCTGTTACATTCTCTCTTATTTTAGTTTGGAATTTTTGTTCTTATTTGTAGTAAAAGATAAAAGAAGTTTAGCAATTTTGAAAAGTTTGAAGAGATGATCAATGCCAACAAGAAAATAAGTATCACAAACTTAGTCCAAGTACAAACTCCTTAATGTAAGAGACATAGAAACATCACAATGCTATCCCCAGTCTGATACTCATGCACCACACAGGTCACATTACTAATTTTTTAAAAGATATTGCCATAGCTTTGGAAAAAATACACAAAAAGTATTGCAAACACCATGTAGAGAATTCAAAGTGGAGGGTGGGATGGGGGAGAAACAGCCCTCTCAGATGGTAAAATGAGAAATGTGATGAAAGGAAAAACTCCCCTCAAAATATTGATTTATATAAGTAAAAGTAAAAATGAAAATCATCGTAAAGAACTTACCCGGTAAATTTGTAAACAATCCAACATCATTTCGAAGTGCAAAGTCATTAGCCATACATAGCATTCACATCCATCTCAATAAATAAGTTGTTTGTAATTTTGTTAGAAACATAATTAAATCAATCTAAAGATTTAAGAATTTCTAGATTATTTCGTATCAAGAGTTATAATAAACTTTAATATAGTGCTTTAAAATCTGCAAAATGAATTTGAACCTCACAACAACACATAATTAGACACAATAAGTCACTCAGTAGAAAGAGCAATGGACCTGGAGTTAGGAGGACCTGAGTTCAAATGTGAGCCTTGGACGCTTAGTAGAAATGTGACTTTGTGCAAGACACTTTAATACCAATCTTAGTTTCCACATCCATAAAAAGGGGAAAATAATAGCACTTAGCTCCCAGAGTTATTGTGAGGATAAAATGAAACCTTTGTAAAGTGCTTTGCAAAGCTTAAAAAGCTACGTAACTGCTGGCTACCATATCAACTATTATCCCCATTTTACAGATGAGGATAATGAGAGTCAGATAGCCAAGGGGGTTTGCCTCTGGTAACATAGCTAGTAAGTTTTGAGGCAGGAATTCCCCCAGAGCAGTCATGCTCTCAATAGGCATAGTCACATTTTTGGAACTAGAAGGGACTTGCAAGGTGATGAAGTTCAGCCTCTTCATTTCTTATTATATGAAGAAAAACTTTATGAAATAAGAGACTTTTCTAAGGTCACATAGGTAGCAGTCATGATTTGAACTTGGGTCTTTTGGCTCCAAACACATTGCCTTCCCCCCCACCATTGTGCTATGCCATGAAAGCACTAAAAAAAGAAAAAGAAAATCCTACCATTGCAAAGATTTGTTGTAGGCATTTCTCAGTTTTTCTGAGATCCATGCCCAGACTCCAGATTTATTAGCAAACTACCTGTAAAGACTAACTGCTGCTCAGTGACCAGCCTCTTAGCCCTTCACAGCAAGCATCCCTCAGCAGTCAGCCACCTCCCCAGTACAAAGCCAAAGAGCATGCAGTGGTGGTAGACACACACACACACACACACACACACACACACACACACACACACACCAGATGCTTTCTGACATATCGGCATTGAAAGGGACCTTAAAGACCATGTCATCCAATGCCCTCATTATATGGGTGAAGAAACAGACATGGAAAGGGGAAGAGATTTGGTTAGTGTTATACAGATAGGAAAGTTAGCAGAGACAGGATCTGAACCCAGCTCAAGGAATCTAAGAGCTAGAAAAGACCTCAGACATCATCAAGTCCAACCCTTATCTGTATCAAAAATATCTATCAGACCCTCTTTAACTAATCGATCCAGAGAAGGATGACCTGGATGGCAATGGTTCCAGAAACCATATGCAGGGAGGAGCAGTTGGAGGAATTGGGAAGCTTGGAAAAGAAATGGCTTAAGAAAAACCTAGTGGTTGGTTTTAACTAAAAACCCTTACAGTATCTGAAAATAGAATGGTGAGGTTCTTTTTACATTGGTCCAGGGAGAGATAGAGCCATTGGGCAAATTCTGTAGGGAGGAAGATTTGAGCTTGGTATGAGGAAAAAATTTTAAAGACATACACATCCAAATGACCCAGAGATACTCCTCTGGTTCCCATGGGCCACAAATAAGACTCTCCAGTAGTGGAATAGAGATCCATGAGATATTGAGCTCTCTATCACTGGAAGTGCTTGAGCAGAGGTAGGCTGACTGATGGTCAGGAATTCTATCCCTCTTTTGGATGGGAGGTGAACTAATCCATCTCTGATCTGGCATTCTGAGGTGCCATAAAATCATGATGTTTCTCTCCTTTTCTAGACCCAGTATGACTAGTTCTAGGTCTAGAACCAATTCCCTTCATCTCTATGGTACCACTATAGGGAATTCTATTAAAGAAGAAACTCTGTGTGTGTATGTGCATGCGCACAAAAAGGGAAATGACAGAGATTATTCAAGGGTAGCAATAAATAAGACAGTAACATGAAAGTGGTCTGAAAATAGGCTGTCTGATGCCTAATTCCATTTTATGGAAATCACTGCCTCCTCTTTTTAAGCATATAGACCCCAGTAGCCCCAATTAACGCCTTCCTACTTCCTAGAGTCTCACAGAAAGCCACTGCCCTGGGAAGGTTTGAGGAGTAAGGGAAAGCTGGTTGGTGATTTCCCATCCAAACTCCTACATTTTACAGAAAAGAAAACTGAGGCAGAGAGTAAAAAAGTAACTTGCCCAAGGTCACAGAGTGAGTTAATAGCATAGCTGGGTCTAGAACCCAGGGTCCCTGGACTCCCACTGTCCTCTTCTACTTGGGGTCATAAGAAAGAACCATCCGGAGCCTGGTCCTGATCCCTTGTAGGATGTTGTGCTCTTGGTGATCGAGACTTTAAAAAGTAAAAGGAAGTGGAGGAAAAAGAAAAAAAACCACTCTGTCTCTACCTCTCTTTCTCTCTACCTCTCTTTCTCTCTCTCTCTCTCTCTCTCTCTCTCTCTCTCTCTCTCTCTCTCTCTCTCTCTCTCTCTCTCTCTCTCTCTCTCTCTCTCTCTCTCTCTCTCTCTCTCTCTCTCTCTCATTCTGTCTCTTTCTCTCTCTGTCTCTATCTCTCTCCTCTCAGTGTCTCTTGTCTCTCCCTGTCCCTGTCTCTCTCTCCCTGTTTCTATCTCTCTGTGTGTCTGTTTCTGTCTCTCTGTCTCTGTCTCTCTGTCTCTCTGTCTCTGTCTCTATCTCTCTCTCTCTCTCTCTCTCTCACACACACACACACACACACACACACACACATACACACCTTGAGTTGCAGCTTCTCCCGGAGGTTATTGAACTGAAGTTAATGAGTGGCTGAAAAGTATTTGTCAACACAACAGCTGGTGAGCAACACTTCCTTGTAGTTTTATGTCACAGCATATGCCAGCCACTCAGAACATGTGATAATTCAACTGCAGCCGATACTACAATAGCAGATGGGCTGAAGCTTTGTTATTCTCACTCTAGCTTTCAGCCCTTGAGGGATCACTAAATAAAATCAAAGCAGATGGACCATTACAAGCTCGTTTCTGTTCAGTACAAGCCCTCTACCTCCAGCAGTGATATACGGCACCTTTGTATAAAATGACACAGAGGGTAACATGACCTAATGAAAATAGCATCAGACTTGGCAAGTGAGGGATGAGCCTGAGAAATATGTGTGACTCTATCGACAGGGTCTCCTCTGGCCTGGCGCGGCAGGGACTACTCTGTGGCACAGATAGGGTTGCCTAGAAGAATGGACTCCAGGAGACTGCTGGAAATGAAGCTGGAGTTTCTTAATGTCCCTAGACTGACTTCACCTTTCTAAGTCCTGCAGCTGCTATGGAGAGGGTACAACGACTTACTTGTTTTTTCAGTCATGTCCAACTCTTTGTGAACCCATTTTTCCTGGCAGAGATACTGCCAAGTGGTTTGCCATTACTTCTCCAGTTCATTTTACAAATGAATAAACCAAGGCAAATAAGGTTTAGTGACTTGCCCAGGGTCCTACAGCTAGGAAGTATCTGAAGCCAGATTTGAACTCAGGAATATGAGTCTTCCAGACTCCAGGCTGGGCACTCTCTACACTTCACCACTACGTACCTGCTCTACAATGGTTCAGAGTGGCACTCAATGCCAGCCTTCTTTCCAGGTCCAAAGCACCTCTTTTCATAAATTCTTCCTTGAGTTGCTGGCTTTTCATCGATCTCTGATCCCTCCATTATACCACTCCTTTTATTGTGTTCATGATCATGGTATATAGCTAGGCTGACTCAATTGATAACATATATCTCTATCAAGCACACTCAAGATAACAAAGTACTGTCCTCTATTTAGTGTTGCGAGGTAGGTAGGCCCAGTAGAATTGTTCCCATGTTACAGATGAAGACACTGTAACTCAAAGAAACAAGTGACCTTCCTAGGGTCATATAGCAAATAAGTGCCATGGCCTCAGTGGGAACCCAAAACTCCTGACTCCACAACCTGTGCTTTTGGAAAGAAAGAATGAATGGAAAAGCATGTATTAAGCACCATGTACCAAGAACTGCATTAAGCCACTGGTGATAAAAATACAAAATCAGATTGTTGTTGTGTTCATCCTTCGTTGCCGAAGACCATGCCATCAGAAAAATGATGACATGACTTGCACTTGACTTTGTTTTGAGTGAGGGAGGGCTATGCAGGTCACCAGCCTCACTTCTCCTCCAGAGCCATCTGAATCCAGTGACCAGATATTCATCAGAATGACTGGAGATGGGCCAAGATGGAGTGAAAGACCTTGATGCCTTTAGGCCAAGGCCTATTCAGGTACTCACTTAGGGTGAGGTAATGCCCATTCAGTGAATAGGTCTGTTTAAGAAGTAGTCAGGGGATGGCCCCTTTAATGAACCAAATAAAAAAGAATTAAATCAAGGTGGGATGAAAACAGCAACAGTTACTACTGATAATCACTCTTAAGTGTAGAAAACAGTCCTTAAGTGGAGCTTGAGCAGGGACCTACTGTTGACTATTGTATGGGCTTCAAAGTGGGAAAGGAAAGGGAGAAGAAGGGAGGAGAAGAGAGAGGAGGGGAGGGAAGAAATCTAGCCAGTAAACCCCAAGTTAACTGGGCATTGCATCTTCTGGCCATCTAAATTTACCTTCCTTTACAAAATCAGATACAATCCCTCAACTCAAGGAATTTATATCTGATACAATGCAATTGTTTTTGTGATGTTTACTATACCTTTTCCCATTCATTTTATTCCATGCTTCCAAGAGCAGAGTCTATGCCTCTTTTTATTCGATCTCTCTATGGAATACAGGATACAAATGTCCAACTCACCACTTGTAACACTCTGCACAAAATAGGCACCAAAGTAATAGTCTCCATATTATAAGTGAGGCTTCTTTTCCCCTCTACTCCTCTTGACTCCTGAGTCAGCCTTCCTTCTTTTTCTCCACCTTTGTGTTTGATATTATCACTGCCTAGTGGCATTCCTTAATCATATTCATAGTGGTCACTTGAGCAATAAGATAGAGAACTAGACATTTTATCCGAATTCCATGACCTCTCAAACCTCTCCAAAACAGAAATTATGCAAAAAGGTAGAGGAACTTCAGCTGTCTCAATAGTCTTAGACACTCAGAATGTGAAAGAATATTTTTAAAAATCCATGAACACACTGAGCTCAAATCTCACCCCTCCCCCATATCCCACCTATCATCAGCAAGGATGTGCTAATAGACCCAAGTAAGACAAGCTTACTTCAAGATCCACCTTAGATAAGGGGGAGAGAGAAGGAGAGGAGAGCCAAGATATTGCGGTAAAGTGAGCACTTTTGTTGAACTCTCCCCAAACTTCCCTATACACAACATTAAAAAGTGTGTCAAATAGAAGTCTAAGCAGGATCAACAAAAAGTTGTGTTGAGTCATTTTTCCAACCAAGGGCTGCTTAAGAAGATAGAAAGAAAGGTCTGTGGACACTGGGGTGGGGGATGACCAAGAGTGTAGTGTGGCAGAAGTGATACCATCTGTGGACTTTGCTACTAGGAGTGCTCAGAGTTCAAAATGGTAAGGGTATTGACTATCTGGTCAGAAAGAGATTACAGAAAACCCCTGTGCTAGCATTGGATGCAGAAGAAGGCATCATTTGGGCAACTCCATTCCCTAGTTCAGGGTTACAATTACAAGTTGGAGGAATTGTGGTCACAAATAAACAGGGGACCACAAGAAAGGACCATAGCATAGGCCAGGAAGGCAATGACCAGACCTCTTCCAAGATCTCACCACCTTGGAAGAATTAAAAATGCATAGGCACTCAGACTTAGCTATGAAAATAGTAGGATATAAAAGCCTGAATTTCAAGACAGTCACCTCCCCACCCAGAGGTAAACAGGGTCCAACTCTAACTAACTAACTAACTCTAATAAAGTTCAAAGTCAAGAAATAAGCTGGAAAAACAAGCAAACAACAACAAAAAGAATCTAACTTTAAAAAGTTGTTATGGTAATAGGGAAGTTCAAGGTACAAACTCAGAAGACAATGACTTGAAAGCATCTATAAGCAAAGCCTCAAAGAAAAATGCAGATTGGATACAAGTCCAACAAGAATTCCTAAAAGACCTAAAGAGATTTAAAAAGAGAAAAAAAATTTGTAAATGAGATCAGTTGATGAAAAATTGGGGAAAATAAATGAGAGCTATGCAAGAAAACTATGTGAAAAGAAAATTAACAGCTTGATATAAGAGGAGGAAAAAATCTGAATTACTCCTTAAAAACCAGAATTATTTTTTCCAAATGGTAAAAGAAATACAAAAGCTCACTAAAGAAAGTAATTCTTTAAAAATTAGAATTGGCCATGTGGAAACTGGTGACTCCATGAGGGAAAAAGAAACAATAAAACAAAGTCAAAAGAAAAAAAAAGAAAATGTGGAATACCTTATAGAGAAACAACTGACTTAGAAAATAGATTGAGGAGAGACAATTTAAGAATTATTGGATAGCTAAAAGTTTAAAGAAAGAGACTAGACATCATATTTAAAGAAATTAAAAAGAAAAACTGCACAAATATCTTAGAACCAGAGGGCAAAACAGAAATTAAAAGAATCACCTATCACCTCCTGAAAGAAATCCCAAAATGAAAACTCTCAGGAATATTATATTCAAATTTCAGAGCTATTAGGTCAAGGAAAAAATTCTATAAGCATCCAGAAAGAACAATTCAAATTCCATGGAGTCATAGTCAGATCATACAAGTAGCTATCATTGTAAAGAAGTAGAGGGCTTGGAATATATTTCAGAATGCAAAGGAGCTAGGCTTAAAATCAAGAATAACATACTCAGCAAAGTTGACTATAATCCTCCAAGGGAAAAATAGACATTTAAATGAAAGAGAGGACTTCCAAGCATTCCTAATGAAAAGACCAAAGTTGAATAGAAAATTTGACATTCAACACAGACTCAAGAGAAGCATGAAAAAATAAACATAAGTAAGCAATCATAAATAACTTAGTAATGATAAACTTTTTACATTAACAAATGGGAAGATTATATATGTAAACCCTAAGTACTTTATCATCATTAGAGCAGTTAGAAGTAGCCTACTTAGACAAAGATCATAGATATGATTCTATTATGTTGGAATGATCTCAAAAGAAGAATGGAAGGGTGAGAAAGAGGAAAAGGGAGAAGGGAGGAAGGGAAAGGGAAATGGGGAAAATTAAATCCCATAAAAGAGGCAGGTAATGAAGAGTTTTTATAATGGAAGAGGAAAATGGAGGGAGGAAATGAGCAACACTTGAACCTCATTCTCATCTGAACTAGTTCAAAAAAGGAAGAATATATGTGTGTATGTATATGTATATATGTGTGCATGTATGTATATGTACAAATACACATACAGTTAGGTATAAAAATTAATCTTACCCAAAAGGGAAGTAGGAGGGGAAGGGACAAAGATAAAGAAGAGGGGGACAATGAGAGAAAGGGTAGATTAAGGGAAGCAAATCAGACTCTTGATGAGGGAACAAAGTCTAGGAAAGGATAAATAGAAGAGAACAGGATG
Organism: Notamacropus eugenii; assembly: GCF_028372415.1. Lineage (NCBI taxonomy): Eukaryota > Metazoa > Chordata > Mammalia > Diprotodontia > Macropodidae > Notamacropus > Notamacropus eugenii. Next base: position 466,070,549 of record NC_092872.1, on the reverse strand, counting down.
GAGGGAAATACCCAGTTAGCAATTGTAACTGAATGTGAAGAAGGTGAGCTCACCCATAATATAGAAGAGGATAGCGGAATAGATAAGAAATCATAATTCAACAAAATGTTGTTTACATGAAACACATTCAAAACAGAAGGACATACAGAGTTAAAAATAAGGGACTAGAGCAGAATCTCTTATGCTTCAGCAAAAGAAAGGCAGAGGTAGCAATCATAATCTCAGACAAGGCAAAAGCAAAAGTAGACCTAATTAAAAGAGAAAATTAGGGAAACTACATTTTTGCTAAAATGTGTCATAAACAATGAAATATACTAAAATATACTAAATATATGCACCAAATGGAATAGCATCTAAATTCCTGAAGGAAAACTTAAATTAGTTACAGGAGGAAATAGTAAAACTCTACTAGTAGGGACCTCAATTTGTCCCTCTCAAACCTAGACAAATCTAATTATAAAATAGATAAGTAAGAAGTTAAGAAGATGAATAAAATTTTAGAAAAGTTACATATGATAAGCCTCTGGAGAATATTGAATGGGAATAGAAAGATTCATATCTTATTCTCAGCTACACATGGCAGCTTCATAAAAATTGATCATTTATTACAGTATAAAAACCTCACAAACTAATGGAAGAAAGTTAATCACAATCGTATCATGTTATAATTCAATAAAAATTATTCAATAAAGGGTCTTTGATGTACAGATAAAAAAATTAATTGGACACTAATCTAAGCATAATGAATGAGTTGGCCAAAGAATAAATCAGAAACAATAATTTCAGTAACGATAACTATAACAATGAGATGACATATCAAAATTAGTGAGATATAACAAAAGCATTATTTAGGGGGAAATTTGTATCTCTAGATGCTAATATCAATAAGATAGAGAAAGAGTAGATCAACAAATTGGTTATGCAGCTAAACAAACTAGGAAAAGAAGAACCATGACTCCAAAGGAACAACGCTTAAGCCCACTACTCACCTCCTGACAAATAGGTAAGCAACTCAAGGATCAAAATGAGGCATACATTTGTGATTATAACAAATGTATGGATTTGTTTTCCTTGATTATTCATTGTTGTAAGGATTTTTTTCTTTTTTTCAACTGGGGAGTTGGGATATAGGAACTAGTGATAGTGTTGCCAAAAAGAAAAAGAGTGTCACTGAAGTATTTTTGAAATGCACAGAAAAGAGCAGTTCAGAAGAAAACACAGACAAATAGAATATCTTTAAAAATAACATTTTGAATTTATTATATACCTTTTTATAAAGCAAGCTGTATGTAATATTTATGGCTTTGTATATAATCTTCTCTATTCTATTTTATGTATGGAAATGTTTAGTGGCTGTGTGGAAGACGGGTTAAAGTAGAGAGAGGTGTGAGGTAAGAAAACATAATAGGAGGCTGTTGCAATATTTCAGGGGAAATGAAAGATTTGAATTAGGGTGGTGACCGTGAAAGTGGACAGGAGGGAGCATGTGAAAGACAATATGGAACTATAAAAAATAAGATACAGCAATTGACAAAGGTCATATGACAGTAAGGAGTAGAGGATGATGCTAAGGTCTAAAAACTGGATTTCTAGAATCCAGTCTCATTTGGATCCTTGAGTTGCTCACCTGTCTGTCAGGAAATGAGTAGCATCCTTTATCATTTTCCCTCTGATTGGTGATTGAATTGATCACTGTTCTCAAGTATTCCAAAATTATTTTTTGTTATAATGTTGTTATTACAAAAATTACCTCAACAGTAATAAAGAAGTTCAAAAGAGGGGTTGGTTCTAAATGGAACAGTCAGTTCTGTTTTGGACGTGTTGAGTTTCAGATGCCTCTTTCAGTTCAGCATGTTAAACAGATAGCTGGTAAAATGCAAGTGGACGTCAGGAGACTAGGATTCAGTGTATAAATCTGGAAGTCATCTATACAAAAATGGCAAACAAACCATGGGAGCTAAAAGGGTCACGGATGACTTAGATGAAAGATGAATTAAAGAAAAGAGATGAGGGCCTAGATCTGAACCTTGAGGTACACCCAGCTAGGAGGCATTACATGTACAAAGAATAAGCAAAGGAAACTAGGGGTGGTCAACAGTGTCAAATGTTGTAGAAAAGTCAAGGAGAATGAGGAATGAAGAAAAAAGAGAGAAGATTTGGCAGTCAAGAAGTTACTGGTAATTTTGAAAACCACAGCTTCAACTGAGTAGGAGATTTGAATAAAGGGTTAAGGAACCAGTAAAAAATGCTTTAGAACAGCTAATTTGCAAAATTGCATCCTATGTGAGGTCTCAGGGAGGATACATTTATCTTTTGTGAGGCCAGGGTTCAGGAAACAATTAATGGAGGAGAGAGAAGATTCTGGGAAGATGGTGGAGTTGGTCAGAAAATTCCAAACTCTCAAGATTTTCCCCAAAGTGTGGATGGAGATAAATAAGAATAGGGACACAACAGGGGTCTTCCTGGGACAATTCAAGAAGATCAAAAGAAAAATTGTAGGACAAGGCTTGGTCCCTGTGAAGAGCAAACACCTCCAGGCTAGGTTCCCTTTTAACAAGTGGCAAGACCTGTGGTTAGTTGGTTGAGTGGCTACATCAACCCCAGCAGCAGGAACTTTTACCACCACCCAGAGTGGGAAGAGTTGGGCATTTGAGCCCAGGAAGATTGAAGGAACTTGTGCTAATAAGGAACATCAGACCCAGCTGAAAAACAGTGGGGGCAAGAAGGATCCAGAACATGCCTGGTGAGTGCAGAAGCAGAGGGGCAGAAAGCCTCTGGCTGTGGGCACTTACAGGAGGTTGGAGGTTTGGCTTTGGTTCCAGGCAGGAGGGGAGAACTGAAAATCTGGGGCAGGAGTCACCACTTCCCGTACTCTAGGGCCAGAGGTGATTACAAAAATTAATCTATTACCACAAAAAATGTACAGGCAAAAGAGAAAGAATCCAACCATAGAAAGCTATTATGGGAATATAGATGACTGGGATTCATACTCAGAAGAGGATATTGAAGTAAAGAAACCTCCAAAGAGTAACATCAAATGGTCACCTGCCTAAAAAAAATATATAGAAGATTTTTTTTAAAAGACTTTAAAAATCAAATGACAGAGATGGAGGAAAAACTAAAAAAAAACAAACAATAATTCAAGAAAAACAAGAAGATAATGAAAAGAAAGTCAACCAATTAGAAAAGGAGATACAGAATCTTAAGGAAGAAAATGACACCTTGAAAATGAGAACTGGGCAAAGTGAAGCCAGCAAAATTAGGAGAGATCAAGAAATAATTAAACAAAAATATCAATCACGAAAAAATAGAAAAGAAAGTGAAATAGCTTATAAGAACAATAGATTTAGAGAATAGATCAAGAAGAGAAAATACAAAAATAATCAGACTAACTGAAAGTTATGATCAAAAAAAGGATCTTGATACAATAATACAAGAAATAATTTGTCCTAAAGCACTAGAACAAGGTTGGGGGGAGGATAAAAATAGAATAAATCCATTGATCACCACTTAAAAGAGATCCTATGAGGAAAATTCATAGGAATATCCTAGTCCAAAACCCCCAACTCAAGAATAAAATATTAAAGCATCAAGATTAAAACAATTTAAATATGATGGAGCCACAATTAGAATTAGACAAGACCTAGCAGCAGAGACATTAAAGAACCACAAATCTTGGAACACAATATATTGAAGAGTAAAAGAATTGGGGCTACAGCCAAAAATATCATACCCTGCAAAATTAAATGGTTATAATTATGTTCATCCTTCATTTTCGAAGATGACCATGACATCAGAGAAATGATGACATGACTTTGTTTTGAGTGAGGAAGGGCTGTGCAGGTCACCAGCCTCACTTTCTCCTCCTGAGCCATCTGGATCCAGGGATCAGATATTCATCAGGATGACTGGAGATAGCCTGCAAAGTTAAGTATTATTCTGAATGAAGAAAAATGTGTATTTGATAAACTCTCAGACTTTCAAGACTTTGTTCAAAAAAAATCCTGAATTTAATAGAAGATCCAACATTCAAGAACCAAGAGAAATATGAGGCATATATCAACGACTGATTAAAAGGGATTCATAAGTACAGATTGTATACCTTTAATATATGTAAAATGTATGTCTGATCTTGCTATTATTTATTAATTATACATTAATATGTAAATTACTATTAATAAATATTTATTATTTAAAAATAAAATCATTTAAGAATAGCTAAAAAAGTAATTATTTTATACAAATGAGATGCAAGAGGAAGAACTGATATAGAGGAATTAGAGGGGGAAGAGGGCTGGTAGTTCTGGTAACCTACTTTCATCAGGAATAGGTTTAAGAGGGAACAATACATATATATTTAGAAGAATATAAAAATCTTCTAAATTCATAGGAAAAAAAATGGTAAGGGCATAGGGAGGAGGAGAGGACAAGGGAGGGATCTTTAGAGGGGACGGTGAGGGAATAGGTAAAAGGCAGATATAGAAGGGTGCTTAGATTTATGAGAATGAAAGGATAGGGGAGAGATCCTTGGAGGGGGGTAGGTAAGTAATAGGAGGGCAAGGTAGTGGGTAGAAGTAAAGTATAGGAAGCAGAAGGGATAGGAAACAAGAGAGAAGCACAAACATAAAACAAAGATCAGGAATAGAATATGTTTAGGAAAGTATATGTATATGTGTGTGTATATATCTATAGCTATAGAGAAACATATCTAACCTTTACTGGAGCCTTTGGGAGGGGGAGGGAAAAAAAGAACAAAGTTTAAAAAAGTGCACAGCAGAGAATAAAAGAAAACTCACAAGGAAGCAAAGAATAGATGGACAATTCTCAGTACAATGTGTGTTATTCTTTATATAGGCTCTCTTGAAATGAAAATTTATTGTTAACATATTTTGAATCCTCTCATGTTCTGTTATGTATGTGACATGCCTTTTTTTCCTTTCTTACTTTGTATTTAATCCCAATATTTAAGTTTATGACATGTTTTGGTTTCTTTTCTCTATTCTGTATTTGCATTTTGGCCCTTGACTTCAAAAAAAAATTTAGAAAAAGAAAAAAAAGGATTAATGGAGGCAATAGCCTTTGAACTGGATCATAAAGGGTGGACAGCAATCCAACGAGCAAAGAGGAAGTGAAACAAGATTAGGGCTTCTTTTTTAATCATCCATGTTACAGTGTTACACTCATCTCATGTTAACCTTGTGGACCACTCAGTACTCAAGTGGAACTGTGTGACTGCATCATTTTGGAAGTTCCCTCTGCCAATCCACCTATGCCCCCCCATATATGAGACTCATTCACATCTTCCCATAAATTCACTGCAAGGTTTTCACCCATGATGTTGGCAGACTTCCTAAATATCTTGTCATTTCAAAGATACCATTGGAACACTATGGCTGTCCATTTGACATCTCTCACATTCAGCATGAGACTGATACATCTACATTTCCCCAATGATATTTTTTATTCCTGCTCTCCTCAAAGTTCTTTATGTGCTGTAGTCCAGTGGTACCAAATTAAAATAGAAACAGGTCATAGGTAAGGATCCTTGTGAGCTACTTATTGATTTAGAAAACCACATAATAACATTATCTATGTTCTAGCGTATTTTTATTTATTTTGTTAAATATTTTCTAATTATATTTTAATCTGGTTCATTTACACTGAGGAATGTTGCAGGTGTGTTTGACACCTCTGTTGTAGCCCACTCTTACTGTACACCTGTCTACTACTCCTTGATTTTCATTTTCGATTCTTCATAGACCATTGTGTTCCAAGTCTCAAAGCCATATGACCCCACTGACAGAATGTTGGTATTAAAATAATAGACCTTTGTTTCCGGGAGAAGTTTGGGGTCAATAAAGGAACTTTGCAATTTCCTAAAGGGAATCCAGCCAGTTCTCCTCTTCCTAGTGAATTCTGAACCCAATTCATTGTCTATTTGTACTGTCTATTCTAAATATACATACTGATGGACAAGCTTAATAGGTTATCCATCCAAACCCATATCATAATTTGAGCAGTTCTTTTTACCTACTTCTTTTTTGTGTGTGGATGGTCAGGCCAAAAGTCTTTTGAGTAGCTATAGATATATATATATATATCTATATATATCTATATCTATATCTATATCTATATCTATATCTATCTATATCTATATCATATATATATATATATATATATATATATATATATATATATATATATATATATATATATATATATATATATATATATATATATATATATATATATATATATGGGCAGGTAGGTGGCACAGTAGATAAAGTGGAGGCCTTGGAATCAGAAAGATTCTTCTTCATGAGTTCAGATCTAGCCTCAGAACTCTGTTGGCCTCAGTTCCTCATCTGTAAAATGAGCTGGAAAAGGAAATGGAAAATCATTCCAGTATCTTTGCCAAGAAAACCCCAAATAGGGTCACAAGGAGTTAGACCAACTGAAAAATGATTGAGCAACAGCAAAAAACATATATTTCAGGAGGCTCTGTAATGTTCTAGTGTTAAATGCAAGCAGCACAAGATAATCCATAAACAGGGAAGACCTCTCTATGCCCACAGAATCCCTCTTCAACTTGAACTCCACACTTGATCCTCTTCCTCACAGTGACGAGTATAGATCTTATTTTATTTATTTATTTATTTTCTATATCATTTCTATTGTTATTTATTCATACGTGTCTTGTTATTGAACAACATTGTTTCTTGTTTTATCTCTGCAATAATCTTCAATTATTTTGATAGAAGGAAGGAAGGAAGGAAGGAAGGAAGGAAGGAAGGAAGGAAGGAAGGAAGGGAAGGAAGGAAGGTAGGCTCCTTACTAATGACCTCAACAAGTATATCCTTGATGAATGTGTAGATGGATTTCTTAAAGATTTTGTCTGTATGGGAAAGTAAGCACATGAATCAGTAGTTGTTGATGTTCTCACCTTTTTGTATTAATAATTGCTGAGATTTTTTTCCATTCCTTTCATCTCTTCTCTTGTTTTAGATACCTTCTTCATTGATCCTGAAATATCCTCACAATTGGGTCACCTCTACTCTGGATCTTCTTGGTCTAATTTGACTGCTTTCCTCATATTTTTTTCTCTGTAATACCATCTATACCTCCTCTATAAGCAAATCCAATGCTCTGATATTAAAGTCCAAATGTAGTACCTTCATGGTCCTTGATAATCAAGGGTTTCTCATTAAAATATTTCTAAATCTTTTCCCCATTTTCTTCTGTTTATTGTTCTCTTTGCATTTTCATCCTTAAATTCCCACCGTATTACTACTTAATTGGATCCTTTGCCAAGCATTCTTCTTACCTGGTTTTAACTTCCACTATTTTCCTCTGCTTTATGAGATGATACTGTTGATAATCATCATGCTTCCTCCCACGATTTTAAAAGTCTATATCTAAACTAGAGTAATCTTTGTCTATCAGCTCTCTAGTTGGAGAGTGCTGACTGAGCCCTTTCTGTGTCGTTTTCATCTTCTTGTCATACCAGTTGCTTTACATCAGTTAAACTTCTGTAGCAACTATTATAACCAAGATCAACGTTATTTCTGCACTCAGTACCCATTTTTATAATAGAAGGCTGAGTCATTTCAATTGTAGACCTCTAAAACAATTTACTGTAACAAATAGTTATCAAATGTTTGCTGTGCACATGGCACCTTTTTTAGACTGAATACACAAAAACAGAAATGAAAAACTAATTATGGCCTCGGAGAACCTCCAGTTCTCTCCCTATGCTTTTGTAGACCCAAGTACTGAACTTGATGCTTATTTCTATTAAATCCCATTATTTTTTAGTCAACCCATTGGAAATTTTGTTGTACTTGAAATCAGTGTTGTTTACAGATGGTTTCAGTTCAGGAAATGGAAGGGATACTTGCTTGCTTGTTTGCTTTTTAAATTTTCCTTCTCTAAATTTGGGATCTATGTAAAATGAAAGAATAGGAAGAATGGCTATGCTAGACTTCTTACTGGATACCTTTTCAGACGTATGACCTGTTACTTCCCTCCAGCTAAGTTACCTCTTAGGCAATCAATGGAACACATTCCCTTCCTCCTCCATGCCTTCGCTTATGATATCCCCTATGTCTAGAATATTCTCCTTCCTCTTCTTTACATTAAATTTACCTATCCTATAACACAATACTCAAATGCCTTTTCTCCATAAAGACTTCTTTGTTACTTCTCCCTCCACCCCTGCCCTGCAACTAGTAACAAGTATCTCTGTGTGTCCCCCCCACAACTCCCCAAGGTCTCACTCAGAACTTTGTCTTTCCTCTCTAATTCACTCAGTTATATGTACAGGTGTATTAGCCCACTAGCAGATGTTAAATTTCATGAGGGTAGGGACTGTGTCTTATCTACTATTTCCCTCCCTTCACTTAGCATAGTGTTCTGTACACAGTAAGGGATTCATAATTTTGGGGGGTACATTCAAGGACTTCTTTCCACAGAAAGGATTAAGAATGAGGTTCTTCAACACATTTGTACTTAAAGCTACAAAGTTCCCCTCAGTATCCCCTGGATCACTGCCCGTGGCCCTCAAATTGCTATCCCTGAATGGAGGTGCTAAGAGTATACAAATGTTGCTGCAAGTAACATACCCCAAGTCTCAGTTTCCTAATCTACAGCATGGCATATCTGTTTACTTAGCACAAAGGGTTGTTGTGAGAAGAGTATTTTGTAAACCTCTGAAAAAGCTATAAATCAATGTGGGCTTGTGCCAGTCTGGGAAACAGTTTCTTAGAGGAGATGAAAAGCTTTGCTTTATAAGAAGATTCTGTGGAAAGAGCTCTGGAGTCAGAATACCTGGGTTAAAATTCCACCTCTAATCCATGTGACTTTGGACAAAGCATTTAATCTCCCTGGATCTCGGTTTCCTAGTCTGTAAAATGAGGGAATTAGACCTTTGAGAGGATTTCTTTGAGGTCAGTTCTTGCTCTATATCTATAATCTTAAGATTCATCAGAGAAACAGCATAGTGTAGTCAATAAAAGGCCAACCTTGGAATCAGGAAGACCTGGGTTCTAATCTCGCTTGGTGTTTCTCCAAACTGCTCAGAACATCCTCTACCACACATCTCTGCATTTTTGTGGCACTTCCATTATTCCCACTTTTCAGCTTCCTTTTTTGTGTCACCTTCTTCTATTAGAATGTGTAAATTCCTTGAGGACAGTCTTTCCATTTGTGTTTGTACTACCACACTTAGCACGCTGCTTGTCTCATTTTTTTGTTGTTGTTGTTTCAATCATGTCTGACTCTTCATGATCTCATTTGGGGTTTTCTTGGAAAAGACACTGGAGTGGTTTGCCATTTCCTTCTCTAGCTCATTTTTTTCAGATGAAGAAATGGAGGCAAATAGGATTAAGTGACTTGCCCAGGTTCACACAGCTCATCAGGATCTGGGGCTATATTTGAACTCAGGAAGAAGAGCCTTCTTTACTGCTGACCCAGCACTCTCTCCACTGTGCCACCTAGCTGTTCTGCTTGACCCACAGTAAATGTTTAGTAAATGCAAATTGACTAATTGATCTCTGACATATACTGGCTGAGTCAATCAATCAATAATTAATAGACATTCATTAAATGTCTACTATGTGCCAGGCACTGTGCTAAATGCCGGGAACACAAAAACAAGTGAAGACAGTTCTTGAACCAAAGGAGCTGACAAGATAATGAGGGAGACAACATGAAAAAATACATAGGAATAAGCTGTATATAGGATAAGTGGGAAATAATTAACAGAGGGAAGGTGCTAGAATTAAGAAAAGTTAGGAAATGCTTCCTGTAAAAGAAAGGATTTTAGCTAGGACTTAAGGGAAGCCAGGAAAGTTAGTAAGTGTATTCCATCCCTGAGGTGAAAAGGAGCTGCTAGAGTTTGTTGGGGGGCGGGAGAGAAGTATGGATTGCAGCAGAGAGAGACTTGAGTCAGGCAGACACACACACACACACACACACACACACACACACACACACACACACACACACACACCCAAGCAGAACACTATGACAAATCCAAGCATGAGGTGATAAGGGTCTGTCCTATACTAGAGGCACTGTCAGAGAAAAGAAGAGAATGTATTCCAGAGATGTTGCAAAAGTGAAATTAACAGGTGTTAACAACAGGTTAGATATTGGGGGAGAAAGTGAGGAGTCCAGTATGACTCCTAGGTTGTGAGCCTGAAAGACTAGATTGATGTTGCTCTCTACAGTAATAAGAAGGTAGGAGGTGGGAGAAGGGTTTAGGAGAAAAGATAATGAATTCTGTTTTGAAAATGTTCAGTTAAAGATGTCTGAAAGGCAATTGGAGAATCAAAATTGGAGGTCAACAGAGAGGTTGAGGCAGGATAGGTAGATATCTTCAGCATTAAATCCATGAGAGTTGATGAGATCACCAAGTTAAGATGGATAGAGGGAGAAGAGAACAGGGCCCAGGCCTGAATGATAAGGGACATATACAATTAGAGAGTATGATCTAAAAGAGAATCCAGTAAAGGGGACTGCAAAGGGATGGTCAGATAGGTAGAAAGAGAAGTAGGACAGAATGATGTCCTGAAAACCTAGAGAGAAGAGAGAATCAAGATGATCACAGTATCAAAGGCTGCATAGAGGTCGAGGAGAATGGGATTGAGAAAAGGCAACTAGGACATCACTAGAAACTTTGGAGAGAGCACCTTGGGTCAAATGAGAAGGTAGGGAGTCTGAAGGGAGTTAATAAAAGAGAGAGAAGAGAAAATGAGGGCATCTACTGGAGAAGGCCTTTTCAAAAAGTTTAGCCATAAAGAACAGAAGAGATATAGGTTGATAGTAAGCAGGGATGGAAGAATTATGTAAGAGTTTTTTTTTTTTTTAAGATGAGGCTAGTAGGGAATAAGCCAGTAGACAGGGAGAGACTGAAAATAAGCAGTAGATTAGGGATGACAGAGGAGGCAGTCTGCTGGAGAAGATGGGATGGAATGGGATCACTTGAACAAGTGGAGGGATTAGCCTCGATAAGGAGTAAGGCCGCCTTATCATGGGAGATAGGGTAAAGGAGGAGTTAGTGGCAGAATGCATCAGTGATAGAAAGTGAGGAAGAGGAGAGAAGAGGGAGTTCATGGTGATTGTATTCAATTTTTTCTGGAAAATATGAGGCAAGGTTCTCATCAGAGGGTGGGGAGAAAGGATGTCATCGGAGTTTTGAGGAGAAATGAAAACGTTTGGAAGAATTGCTACAGATTAGTGGGATAGTGACTTGGTAAGGGAGATATAGTAGAATTGGTCTAGCAGGCGCGGGAGCCCATTTGAGACTGTGTAACAAAATTTGCAGTGGACCCTGTCAGAACAATTTGCATGATTTTGTCCACCTTTGTTCAGCAGTATTTCTGTAAGAGTAAATGAGACAAATCATAGAGTAAAAAAAGGCTGGCAGAATGTGATCAATGAAATAATAAGGGGTCTGGGAATTCAAGAGAAGAAGTCAGTGTAGAGTTGAATTGGTTCAAGCAAAGAATCAAGCAAGGGGAAAAGAGAGAATGTCTAGAGCAGGGGAGGTAACCTGGGAGATAATTAAAAGTTCAAGGGATTGGAGGACATGGTGTGGACAGAGGGAAGGCAGAAAGATTAAAAAGTCAATAGATTATAATTAGATGAAAAGATTTCAGAATTCTTGAAAGTGGCGGCGGTACATTTGTGGACAATGACAAGATCAAGGATATGACTATCTCTGTGTGTGGGTGAGGTTGGATGGAGGAGTAACTCATGGAAAATGAGTAGGTTGAAGAACTGATTAGAGTGTTAGAGAGTCAATATACATATTGAAATCTCCTAGTATCAGGTAAATACTTGGGGAGGAGAAAAAAAATGTGAGTCATGTAGCAAACTTATTGAGGAAAGAAGGTAGAGTGGCCTGGTCTACAGACAACAGATATCAGAATTTTGATTGTGTGGTAGATACGAATAGCACAGACCTCAAAGGGATGGAGACATTACTTAATGATGGAGGTAGGTGTAGTTAAAGTATCAGTGAGAAACAAGAAGTATTTAAACTTCCTCACCTAGAAAAGTGAGCCAAAAAGAATGAGTGAAGGTGCAGACTATACTGGAAAGGGTGGCCAGGGAGTCTGTGTCACTTGTTGGGGGGAGCCAAGTTTCAGTAATAGTCAATAATCAAGACCACCTGTGGTCCTCTAGTCCCCTTTGACTGAATCCAAACTTCACAGAACAAATCCCCTTAATAAAAGGATTTATTTTATAAAACTTGGACTGGGTCAAAAGGCCACACTCAAGGACCTAGAAGGCCACATGTGGCCTCAAGGCCACAGGTGCCCTAACCCTGGTCTTGGTGGCATTTAATTGAAATTTGTAGGTGGAAGGGTTGAAGAATTGGGAATGTGGTTTGGATGATGATGTACAGGCATTCAGAATCAGTGGGATATGAAGGGCACAAGAGAATTTGAGAATGTTCATTTTGAAGGAAAAGGTGCCACTCCTCTTCTCAAAAGATGTTGAATATCAGGAAAGAGGCAAGTGTAGTTTGTGATAGAAGGCACACAGTCTGGTGGTCAGATGGGAAGCCCTGCTTCACTACTCTTCTGCCTTCAAAAAAGATGGGGAAGGAGAGGGGGGAAGCAGAAGACAAAGCTGAATTGCTGAAGAAGGCAGTCCATATCCCACCAAATTTTCCCTCAAGGAACAAGTGAAGCAGGTGCTGGAATGCTTGAGATCACAGGGTAAATTGCTCTGCTTTGCACAGGAAGTTCTTCACATCCCTGTTGGGAGATGGGCTGCAGCAGAAGGTGAAAGATGTCTTGTACTGGCAGAGATGGAAGCTGTTGCTTCATGGCAGAGGGACAATCCGAACCAGGACCAGCAAGGGGTCACTTTCCCTCAGGAATAACAGTGCAGAGAAAATCTAAATCTTCTTCTCACCTGAGGAAGTTTGACTGCTCCTCTCACCTAGGTAGGCTGATCAAGGAGGTCTGTCACCTTAGTCCCTCCGCATACCAGTCCACTCTCAAAAACTATAAATTTTAGAACAATGTAGCTTTCCCTCCATAAAGGAAATTTCCCTCACCTAGAGTCCACTACCCTGATGGATGCACGTATCTGGATTCATAGTAACAATAATAGTGGACATTTGTATGGTGCCTTAAGACTTGAAAAGTCTTACACCAAAGATGCATTCTACCTCCAGTATCTAATTACAGTAAATTTGTGATCCCTGCCTGATTTTCTTCCGTATTCAGCACCTTCTTGTGCCACCGTGGCAGTCGATTTCTGAATGGCCAGGACATTCAAATCCATCTGAATATAAGGCTGAACCTGATTGGAAAGGCAAATTGATTATAAATCAGAAATCCTTTATTGAAATAGCCCACCACAGGTACTTTTTGGATTATCCATATCATTATCCATCTCCACTAACATGGAAAACAAAGTGTTCATGCACTGAATTGTCATTCCAATAGTAAGACTACCTCCTCACCCAGCTCAGGGAGATGGGGGGGAAAGGGTTAAGAACTCAGGTCAAATGTTACAAATACATCAAAGACTCCTGTGGTTGCATAGGTCCAGACCTAATTAAGGACTCAATTTATGCGATTCATAACTCTAAAATCAATTCTATCTAGATTTCATCCAAAAGATGACTGTCTTTTCCAGTATTTCAAAGTTTAGGAAAAATCCCATCACTGCCTTTGATCTACTTTAGATTCATACTGGCATATATACAACTTCAGCTGTGGTACAGCTGGTGAGGATTTAAAGTCATATAACCCTTGGAGAGGGAGAAACAAAAGAAATTGGAAGAAGAGAAAAATTTCTAAATTCTAAGTTAACTCATCCTACAAGAAAAGCAGTTGTCATTCAAACTAATTATCTGCATACCACCCCTTCAATTCAGTGACTTACTAAGTAAAAAGAGAGGGGGAAAAAACTTATTAATCTTATATTCTTCCAATAGATGGCACTAACTCTTGTATAGAACATTATCCTAGATTTATATACTTTCATAGCTGGAAAAGAGAATATATAAACTATTTGATTCATATAAGTGCCTGTGCACAAACATGCGCACACACGTGTGCACACATACACACACACAATGCCATCCTGTCTCAAGAGATAGGGAGGGAGGGAAGGAGAGGAAGGAAGGAAGGAAGGAAGGAAGGAAGGAAGGAAGGAAGGAAGGAAGGAAGGAAGGAAAAAAGAAAAAAGGAGGGAGGGAAGGAAGAAAGAAAGAAAGAAGGAAGGAAGGAAGGAAGGAAGGAAGGAAGGAAGGAAGGAAGGAAGGAAGGAAGGAAGGAAGGAAGGAAGGAAGGAAGGAAAAATGAAATATTCTTCGCCAAAGCCCTATTTTCATGTCTTGTCATCTCATAGAAGGTTGACCTTGGACTATCAAAGATTCTATCAATAGAACATAAGCTCTAGCTAGCGAGACATTATCGAGGTCTAGATTATAAACTTAATGATACACTATGTATGGATATAATATGTATATTGTCTGAAATCCAGCTTAGCTTACATAGACAAGTACATCACCAGAAAGCTGGCCTCTAAGATCTGATTTAGAGGGGCCATATCAGCTCATGAAACTCTCCATTAAAGAGATGATTGCGATTTTTTGTCAGTAGAGGGAATATCCACACTGATATACTCATGAATATTTTGAAGTAACATATATTCAACTCTCAATGAACAAGTACACAGTAAACCTAAAATTCCACTGTACTCAATTACTTATTTGGTGAGTAAACTAAAGATAATTAAGTAGGTAAATTCTACATTATCTTTCAAAGTGCACTGACTACTTTGCCAGTTCGTGGAAATAATTTCTGTCAGTACTCAAAAGTTAAGAATGAAGTTCTGAATTCAAGTACCAGTATGACCAACTCAGGCCACAAGATGGCGCTTGTTGCACTCAGAAGACCAACTGCATCCTTTTTTTGTTTTGTTTTGTTTTCCTAAGACAATTTCACTTTGGCTTTTGTTGATTCCTTCAATGGACTTGTAGAAAAGAATGTAAGTTTAAAATACTGGGCACAGAGAGACTAAGGATGCTCAAGGACTGGAGGAGAAACTGTTGAAGCAACTTAAAGAGATGAAATTCAAGATCTTTGATACTGCTTCCTTCTCCCTATTTCTTCTAGATCATAAAACTTATGACCTGAAAGAAATCCGAAGAGTCATCTGATCCAGGCCCCTGCCTTTGGGCACATGAATACCTGAGCCATCTAGGACAGGTGGCTGTCTGTTCTTTCTGAAGATAATGACTGCACAGGTGGTTTTAATTTTAATTTCATAAAAAATATTACATTTACATATTACAGTCACATTTATAAAATGATTAGATAAACAACTCTTTCCCCATCAAATAGAACAATTTCCGAGCACACTAAACATACCAGTTTCACTTCATCAGTCACTTACTTCAGTGTTTTATCCCTGGTCAAGAAACTTTTCAATGCCTAGCACAGAGACATATATAAAAATTCAAAAAATGTTTGGTGAAATGAATTGAGCTGCTCCTTGTATCTTAATTGCCTTTTCTCTTGACCAATGGAAATAGAAATCTATTATGGGCACCATACACAAAAGGAAAACAAATTTGAAGAGGCTTTTAATCTGTTGTATGTCATGAAGCCTAGATGGACAGACAGACAGGCAGGCAGGCAGTCAGACAGACAGACAGATAGATAGACAGATGGATGGATAGATGGAGATAGATAGATAGATAGATAGATAGATAGATAGATAGATAGATAGATAGATAGATATAGATAGATAGATATACTGAGTTCATGGACTAGGTTAAGATCCCAAGCTTTAAGTTCCAATGAAATGGGGAAGCATATTCCACAAAGTGGGAGGGAAAGGGATTTGTTTAAAAATGAAATGGAAATGACACCAGTATCAAAGGAACAATCAACAAATATTTATTAAGCACCCACTATGTGCCAGACATTGTGAATCCAAAGGGGAAAATGAAACAACCCCTGCCCTGGAGGAGATTACATTATATTAGGAAAGATAACATATGACCAAATAAGTATACACTCTGTGTGTGTGCGTGTGTGCGTGCGTGCGTGCGTGTGTGTGTGTGTGTGTGTGTGTGTGTGTGTAACATACCAGGCAATGTTGGAGTAGGTAGGGAAGAAGCCCTAGAACTGGGGCAGGGGTGACAGAAAAGGCCTCATCATGTGGGTGGAGACTCTTGAGCTAATCTTTGAAGAAAACTAAGGATTCTAAAGAGGTAGAGATGAGAAGGGAGTGCATTCTAGTCACAAAGAATAGTTCATTCAAAGGCACAGAAATGAGAGATGGAATGCCTTATAAGAGGAACAGCCAGCTGGCCAATTTTGCAGGACCATAGTGTGTATAAAGGAGAATAATCTGATAATATTTGGAAGAGCACAAAAGGAGCCCATGACATTAAAAAAGCTTAAGAAACACTAGTTAAAGGGAGAAAATAATTAATTTGGTTTTTGATATGATTTTGAGTTTGATATAGCTACAAGGCCTCCAGTTCAAAATGCACAAGAGATTCAAGACTCGTCTGGAAAGACTGGATATATAAGTCTGAGAGTCATCTACATGGAAATGATAATAGGACTCGTGGGAGATAATGATGTTACTAAGAAAAAGAATACAGCTAGAAAAGAGAAGAGGGTCCAAGAGAGAACCTTGGAGGTAAATCCACAGTTAGGGAGTAGAACAAGGATGATGATCTAGGAAAGGAGACTGAAAAAGGTGTAGTCAGACAAATAGGAGAAAGAGTAGTATGAGAAAAGACGGTCAGCAATATCAAATATTGCAAAAAGATCAAGAAAGATGAAATTGAGAATGTTATTGGGTTTGGAACTGAGATCATGTCATATCAATCAACAAGTGCCTCCTACGTACCAGGCATTGTGTTAGGTAGTAGGGATACAAGTACAGAGACCACAGCAATCCCCACTCTCAATAAGCTAATATTCTAGAATAATGAGTGACATGATAAGTACAAATAAATATACTGGATAGAGCTCCAGGCCTGGAGTCAGGAAGACCTGAGTTTAAATCCAGACTCTGACACTTCCTACCTGTGTGACCCTGGGCAAGTCATTTAACTTTGTCTGCCTCAAGTCCTCATCTGTAAGAATGAGTTGGAGAAAGAAATGGCAAACCACTTATCTTTGGCAAGAAAACCCCAAATGATGTCATGAGTCATACATGACTGAAATAAATGAACAACATATACACACATATATGTATACATACATATATATATGTTTGTCCTTCATTTTTGAAGAGGGCCAATGACATCACAAGTTTATGTTTTTACTTATATGTGAATTTAAGTGAGGCAGAGTTGCACAAAGTCATCTGCCTCACTCTCTCTTCCTGAGTCCTGGAAGTCCAGTAGCAGAATGACTAGTGATAGCCCAGGATGCCCTAGATGACCTTGTTGCTTTTGATGCCTGACCACAAGGCAGCCCACAGCTGCCTTCATGATTTCTGGAACAAATTGTTCTCATTCACCCATTCTGCTGAGAGAAGTCCTCACATGCTTGGCAAAGACATCTCCCTAACTCACTGAGGGGTTTGAGACCTGTCGGTTACCCTCAGCCTAATTCAGTCCATCTGTTGAGATAGTTTTATGGAATGTGGTCACTGCACATACTACAGCCTCTTAGAGTCACAATTGAGAGTTGGGTGACAGGTGGACACCAGAGGTAGATGAGTAGCCCTGAAGTGGGCTTGGGAAACCCTCACACCACAGGTGCTAATCTTCCTGAACACCCTACACACCCACACATAGAATATAAAGTTAGCAAATAGGCAAAAGTAATTAAATATAATGTAGTTTGAAAGAGAGAAAACTAGCATTGATCAGGAAAGGCTCCATGAAAAACATTACTGAGCTCCATCTTAAAAAGAGAAGACAGCCTCTGTAAGACAGTGCATTCTAGTCATGAGGGGCGGCAGAACAAAGGCAAGGAGATAGAAGATGGAAGGTTGTGAATGAGAAACAGAGAGGAAAGTCTGGAATGATCAGCATGCTGGAGGAAGGGATAATGTCCAAGGAAGCTGGAAAGAGTGAGTTTGGGATCAGGTTGTGGAAGACTTTAAAAGCTGAATTGAGGGATATCCTGGTGGTTGGTTGGTTTACTATGCTGGGGTTGATGTATAGTGTGTCCAATTATGGCTGATCATACCAATATGAACTTTGAAGGCTCTACCACAGGTTAAGCACAAATTGTCCATATGAACATTTGGAGTGGAGATATCTCTAAATTTGCACATTTCACATTTCTTTTAAACTTCTGTAATTCTGCTTTGTTCATAAAGTACAGTACCTTCTTTGAAGTAGGCATGCCATGCTGGACAGTCTTATACCAGTATCTCTAATGTTTCATAATTGATACCAAAGTTCTTCAAAGAGACCTTTAGAGCATCCTTGTATCGCTTCTTCTGACCTCCATGTGAGTTCTTGCCTTGTGTGAGTTCTTTGTAAAATATTCTTTTAGACAAATGTAAACAATTCAAAACAATGTAGCCAGATCACTGGAGTTCAGCTTGAGAAAGGACCTCCATTTCTGGCCCCTTATCTTGCCAGGTCATCTTCAGAATCTTCCTAAGACAATCCAAATGGAAGCGATTCAGTTTCTTGGCATTGGTATATTGTCCAGGATGACAGCAATGAGGCCAGCACAACGACTCTGCATACTTTCAATCTGATAGGCAATCTAATACCTCTTCTCTCTCATACTTTCATTTGGAGCCTCTCAAACATTGAGCTAGTTCTGGCAATGTGCATCAACTTCATCTATGTGTACATTCCTGGAAAGCATATTGCCAAGGTAAATGGACATCCATAGAATTCAAAATTTCTCCTTTTGAGTTTATCCTAGAGATGATAGGAAGCCAGTGGAGTTGGCTTTGTGGGGAGTCTCATAGTGAAATCTATGCTTACAAAGAATTACTTTAGTAATAGTTTTTTAGGATAGACTGCAGTAGTGAGAGACAAGACAGGGAGAACAATCAGGAAGCTGTTGAAATTCTCTGACGTGATGAGAACTTGCTATTAATGAAAAGAAGGTGTTGGATTGGAGAGATGCTGTGAAGATAAAAATGGCAAAATTCAGCAGTTGATTTTATATGTGGTGTGAGAAAGTGAGGAGTCAAGAATTATGCCAAGATTACAAACTTTAGACAGGGCGAGGGTTCATATAAGGACTGGTTGAAGAAACTATACATACTTATCCTAGAGAAGACTTGAGAAAGACTGTCTTCAAAATCCCCAAAATGGCTATAACATGAAAGAATTAGAGAGCAGAACTTAGGAGAAACAGGTGAAAGTTTCAGGCAAGCATAACACAAGGAAACAATTCCTAACAAGGAGAGCTATCCAAAAGTGGAAAGGGTACCTTGACCCTGGAATAAGGAAGAACTAGGTTCAAATCCTGCCTCTCATATTTACTAGCTGTGCTACTATGGGCAAGTGATGACCTCTCTGAGCCTCAGTTTTCTCATCTGTAAAATGAGGTGGTTGCTAGTATGGTACAGTGGAAATAGCACCAGCTCTAGAGTCAATCTTAGGCAGAATCAGAGGATATAGTTCAAATCCCATCTTAGCCTACTTGGGCCTCCATTTCCTGACTTGTGAAATGAGGAGGTTGGCCAAGATGGCATCAGAGCCAAGAGTCCTTCCAGCTCTGCATCAATGATTTTATAACCTTACAAAAATAATGAATCCCCCTCCCATCCCTCTTCTTCAAGGAAAATGAGGGTGGTAAAGGATTTTCAAGCAGACATGACCACTGAGTCTTCTTGACTGTTGGAGAAATTGTTGCTCAAGTATTGCCTTTGTGCAAAGCACTGAGATCAACAAGCTAAGGACAGATTCTTGCCTTCATGAAGCTTATAGTTTAGCAGTGGGTCAAGATACACAAAGAGATAATGTCAAATATTTATACTAGTGCCTCAAGGTTAAGCAAATTATTAAGACATGGTGGACAGAGACCTAGCCTTACAGTCAGGAAAACCTATTTTAGGTTCTGTCCATAACATATACTGCTTGTGCAAATCTGGGCAAGTTATTTAACTTCTTAGCATCCCTAGTCACAGGTCAGTATTGGTAGAGTTTCTTTACCAGGAATTCCAGTCACCACTGAAATCAAGAATCTTGATCCGAAAGAGGTTTATGTGATATGCCAAATGTATGCTTGTCAAAAAGACTATTTTATGGAGAACTCACACAGGTCAGCCACTGACATGATGATCAGAAAGTGATACAAGGACACTCTCAAGGTCTCTCTTAGGAACTTTGTGTGACATGGGAGACACAGGCACAGGACACAGACACAGGCATCAGGAAACTGCTGTGCTCTGCGAGCAAAGCAGAATTGAAGTAGCTCAAAAAAAAAAAAAAAGTGAGATGCACAATTTAGAGAATTGACCCTAAATGTTCACATGGACTGTTTGTGCTTGACTTGTAGTAGTCAAAGCTCATGACCATTGTTTCCATAATACCATCTGTTTATCACATCTTCTGCCATCCTCTTCTTTTGCCTTGATTCTTTCCCAACATCAGGGTCTTTTCCAGTGAATCCTGTCTTCTCATTATATGGTCAAAGTATTTAAGCTTCAACTTCAGTATTTGTCTTTCCAATGAATAATTAGAATCAATTTCTTTTTTATTTATTAATTTTATTTATTTTCAGTGTTCTACAATCACTACCACATAACTTAGATTTATTTTCCCCTCCCACTTCCCTACCTTGCCCCTCCCTCCTTGAGACAGCATACAATTTTATATAGGTTCTACACATACATCCCTATTAAATACATTTTCACCATACTCGTGCTGTATAGAAGAATTAAAATGAATGGGAGAAATCATATAACAAACCAAAACACAATACAAAAGAAAATGATCTGCTACATTCCGCAATTGAATTCCATAGTTCTTTCTCTGAATGTGGAAGGCATTTCACCTTAAAAGACCACTGGGAATTTTTTTAAGTCCTTGCATTGCAATGAAGTAAATTCGTACACTGTGGTCATTGCTGTGCACAAAGTTCTCCTGCTTCTGCTCCTTTCACTCATCATCAGATCATGTAAGTCTTTCCAGCCCTCTCTAAAGTCTTCCTGTTCATTATTTCTTATAGTGCAATAGTATTCCATCACATTCATATACCATAATTTATTCAGCCATTCCCCAATTGATGGGCATCCCTTTGATTTCCAATTTTTGGTCACCACAAAGAATGATGCTATAAATATTTTTGTACATGTGGGACCCTTTCCCATTTTTATGATCTCTTGGGGATACAGTCCTAGAAGTGATATTGCTGGGTCAAAGGGTATGCATATTTTTGTAGCCCTTTGGGCATAGTTCCAAATTGTTCTCCAGAATGGCTGGATCAGTTCACAGCTCCACCAACAATGAATTAGTGTTCCAACTCTCTTGCATTCTCTCCAACATTTATCATCTTCTTGTTCTGTCATGTTTGCCAATCTGATAGGCATGATGTGGTACCTCAGAGTTGTTTTGATTTGCATCTCTCTAAACAACAGTGATTTAGAGCATTTTTTCATACGACTATAGATATCTTTAATTTCTTCCTCTGCAAACTGCCTGTTCATATCCTTTGACCATATATCAATTGGGGAATGACTTGTATTTTTGTACATTTGACTCAGTTCTCTATATATTCTAGAAATGAGACCTTTATCACAGACACAAGCTGCAAAAATTCTTTCCCAGTTTTCTGCATGTCCACGAATCTTGGTTGCATTGGATTTGGTTGTGCAAAACTTTTCAGTTTAACATAGTCAAAATTGTCCATCTTGCACTTCATAATGCTTTGTATCTCTTCTTTAGTCAAAAATTTTTCCCTTCTCCATAAATCTGATAAATACACTACTCCTTGCTCCACCAATTTGTCCATAGTATCGATCTTTATACCTAGATTGTGTGCCCATTTGGACTTTATTCTTGAGTACAGTGTCAAGCATTGGTCTATACCTAGTTTCTGCCACATTGTGTTCCAGTTTTCCCAGCAATTTTTGTCAAATAGTGAGTTCTTATCCCAGAAATCCATGGGTTTATCAAACAGTAGATTGCTATATTCATTGCCTACTGTGTCTTGAGTACCTAGCTTATTCCACTGGTCTACCCTTCTGTTTCTTAGTCAATACCAAGTGGTTTTGATAAGTGCTGCTTTAAGATAGAGATATATAGAGAAATATAATTGAGATCTGGTAGAGCTAAGCCACCTTCCCTAGCATTTCTTTTCATTAGCCCCCTTGATATTCTGGATCTCTTGTTCTTCCATTATTTTTTCCAGCTCTAGAAAATAATTATCTGATAGTTTGATTGGTATGGTACTAAATAAGTAAATTAATTTAGGTAGAATTGTCATTTTTATTATATTGGCTCAGCCTACCCATGAGCAACTGACGTTTTTCCATTTACTTAGATCTGACTTTATTTGTGAGAAAAGTACCTTGTAGTTGTGTTCATATAGTCCCTGGGTTTGTTTTGACACATAAACTCCCAAACATTTTATAGTGTCTACCCTAGTTTTAAATGGGACTTTGTCACTAATGTATGGAAATGCAGAAGATTTGTGCGGGTTTATTTTGCAACCCGTAACTTTGCCAAAGTTGTTTATTATTTCAAGAAGTTTTTTACTTCAATCTCTGGGATTCTCTAAGTATATCATCATATCTGCAAAAAGTGATAACTTAGTTTCTTCTTTGCCTATTCTAATTCCTTCAATTTCTTTATCTTCTCTAATTGCTACAGCTAACATTTCTAGTACCATGTTGAATAATAGTGGTGATAATGGACATCCTTGTTTCACCCCTGATTTTATTGGAAATGCATCTATCTTATCTCCATTGCATATAATGCTTGCAGAAGGTTTTAGGTAGATACTGTTTATTATTTTATGGAAAGTTCCCTTTATTCCTATGCTCTCCAGTGTTTTTAATAAGAATGGGTGTTGTATTTTGTCAAAAGCTTTTTCTGCATCTATTGAGAAAATCATGTGGTTTCTGTTAGTTTTGTTGTTGATATGATCAATAATGTTAATAGTTTTCCTAATATTGAACCAGCCTTGCATTCTTAGTATGAATCATACCTGATCATAATGTATTATTCTCATAGTAAGTTGCTGTATTCTTTTTGGTAAAATCTTATTTACAGTTTTTGCATCTATATTCATTAGAGAAATTGGTCTATAATTTTCTTTCTGTGTTTTGTCTCTTCCTGGTTTAGGTATCAAAACCATATTTGTATCATAAAAAGAATTTGGGAGTACTCCTTCTTCCTCAATTTTCCCAAATAATCTATATAATATTGGAATTAACTGTTCTTTAAATATTTGAGAGAATTCACTTGTAAATCAATGCGGCCCTGGAGATTTTTTCCTAGGGAGTTCACTGATGGCTTGTTCAATTTCTTTTTATCTGAGATGGGATTTTTAAAGTATTCAACTTCCTCTTCTGTTAATCTGGGCAATTTATATTTTTTAAAATACTCATCCATCTCATTTAGGTTGTTGAATTTATGGGCATAAAGTTAGACAAAGTAATTTCTAATTATTGTCTTAATTTCCTCCTCATTGGATGTGAGTTCACCCATTTCATTTTTTATATTTGTAATTTGGTTTTCTTCTTTTTTAAATCAAATTGACCACAGGTTTATCAATTTTATTAGTTTTTTAATAAAACCAACTATTAGTTTTATTTATTAGTTCAGTAGTCTTCTAATTTCAATTTTATTGATCTCTCCTTTGGTGTTCAATATTTCTAATTTGGTATTCACTTGACGATTTTCAATTTGTTCTTTTTCTAGCTTTTTCAGCTGCATGCCCAAGTCATTGATCTCCTCTTTCTCTATTTTATTCATGTAGGCATTCAAAGATATAAAACTTCCCCCAAGAATTGCTTTTGCAGTATCCCATAAGATTTGCTAGGTTGTCTCATTATTGTCATTCTCCTGAATAAAGTTGTTGATTGTTTCTATGATTTGTTGTTTTACCCACTCCTTCTTTAGGATTAGATTATTTAGTTTTCAATTAATTTTTGGTTTATCTTTCCATGGCTTTTTATTACCTATAATTCTTATTGCATTATGATCTGAGGAGGATGTATTGACTAGTTCTGCCTTTCTGCACTGAATTGTGAGGTTTTTGTCCTAGAACATGGTCAATTTTTGTATATGTGTCATGTACCACTGAGAAAAAAGTATATTCCTTTCTATCCCCATTCAATTTTCTCCAGAGGTCTATCATATCTACGTTATCCAGAATTGTATTCACCTCCTTAACTTCTTCCTTGTTTATTTTAAGATTAGATTTATCAGGTTCAGAGAGGGGAAGGTTGAGGTCCCCCACTAGTATAGTTTTGCTGTCTATTTCTTTCTGCAACTCCCCCAGCCTCTCCTCTAAGAATGTAGATGCTATAATGCAAGAACATAAAAAAAATCCCAATGGTCTTCTAAGGCAAAATGCCTTCCACATCCAGAGAAAGAACTGTGGAATTCAGACGCAGAATGTAGCAGATCATTCCGTGAGTGTGTGTGTGTGTGTGTGTGTGTGTGTGTGTGTGTGTGTGTTATGTTTTGGTTTATTATATAATTTCTCCAATTTATTTTAGTTCTTCTACACAGCATGACTATAATGAAAATGTATTAAATAGAAATGTATGTGTAGATCCTATATAGAATTGTATGCTGTCTTGGGGAGGGAGGGAGGTGGTGGGGGACAGGTAGGGGAAAAAAAAATCTAACTTTTATGGTAATGATTGTAGAATATTAAAAATAAAATGAATATATATAAAAGAATATGGATGCTATACCACTTGGAGCATACATTTTTAGTAATGATATTGCTTCATTGTCTATGGTGCCTTTTAGCAGAATATAGTTTCCTTTCTTATCTCTTTTGATTAGATCTATTTCTGCTTTTGCTTTGTCTGAGGTTAGGATTGCTATCTCTGCTTTTCTTACATCAGCTGAAGCACAATATATTCTGCTCCAGCCTTTTACCTTTACCCTGTGTGTATCCCTGTTTCAAATGTGTTTCTTGTAAACAACATATTGTTGGATTATGGCTTTTAATCCATTCTGCTATCCATCTCCATTTTATGGGAGAGTTCATTCCATCACATTCAGTTATGATTACAATCTGTGTCTTTCCTTCCATTCTCTTTCCCACCATTTGTGCTTTTAGTTCTCCCTTCTCCCTTCCCCTCCTCAATAGTTCTCACTTTTGATAACCACTTCCCATAGTTTTCCCTTCCTTCCTTCAGCCCCCTTCCCTTTTACTCCCCTTTACTCTTACTACTTCTTCCCTCCCTTTTAGCTTCCCCTTCCCTTTCATCTCCCATCCTTCTTACTGCCCATAGAGCTAGTTAGATTTATATATTTAAGTTTATTGTTCCCTCCTTGAACCTAATTAGATGAGAGTACCTCTCAAACAATGCTCATCTCCCTCCTCTCTTTCCCTCTACTATAATTTTGTACTTCTTCCTGTGATGTAATTTATCATTTTCTGCTTCCTCCTTTTCACATCTCCTGTTACAATCCCTTCGCATGCTTGAATCACATTTTTATCATACAGTATTTACTTTACACCCATTCCCTCTATCTATGCATATCCCTTTTATATTTCATAATAGATGTACAGTTCTCAAGATTAACAAGTATCATCTTCCCTTATAGGGAGGTAAACAGTTTGCCCAAATTGAGTAACAAGTTTTTCTTTTCCCTTGTTTACCTTTTTATGCCTCTATTGAGACCTGTGTTTGAAGATAGAATTTTCTATTGAGTTCTGGCCTTTTTGTCAGGAAGGTCTGGAAATCCCTTATTTCATTGAATGTCCATCTCCTTGCCTGAAATGTTATGCTGAACTTTGCTGGGTAATTGATCCTGGGTTGTAGTCCCAGCTCCTTTGCCTTATGGAATAGCATATTCCAATTCCTTTGATTTCTTAATGTAGAAGCTACAAGGTCCAGTGTGATCCTGACTGCAGCTCCTCAATATATGAGGAGCTCTTTCTGGCTGCCTGTAGTATTTTCTCCTTCACTTGATAGTTCTGGAATTTGGCAACAATATTTCTTGGTGTTTTTAGTTTGGGATCCCTTTCAGGAGGTGAACAGTGGATTCTTTCAATGACTATTTTGCCCTCTGGATCTAGCACTTCTGGGCAGTTTTCCTTAATGATTTCTTGGAAGATATTGTCCAGACTCTTTTTTTCATGGTGACTTTCTGGTAGGCCAATAATTCTTAAATTTTCTCTCCTGGACCTATTTTCCAGGTCAGTTGCTTTTCCAATTAGATATTTTACATTTTCTTCTATCTTTTCATTCTTTAGATTTTGTTTGACGAATTCTTGATGTCTCAGAGTCATTAGCTTCTGTTTGCCCAATCCTAATTTTTATCAAATTGTTTTCTTCAGTTAACTTCTGCATCTCCTTTTTCATCTGTCCAATTATTCCTTTTAAGGAATTATTTTCTCCAGTTAGTTTTTGCACTTCCTTTCCATTCGTCCAATTTTCCCAGTTAGGTTTTGTGCTTCCTTTCCCATTTGTTCAATTTTCCTTTTTAAAGAGCTGTTCTCTTCATAGAATTCTTTTTTCATACTTTTAAAGTCACTGGCCAGTTTTTCTTCTATTTCCTTCTTCAGCTATTCCAGGAGAGTTCTTTGTGCATGGGAGCAGTTTGTAGTCCCTTCTGAAGTTTCAGATGGGAGTACAGTCTCAATACTGACCTCTTTGGTGTGTTTTGGTCCTTGTCCCCTGAGAAAGATTCTATGGTCTTTGGTCTTTTCCTTCTTTCTTTGCTTCTTCTTGCTCATGATAGTGAGGCTTTGTGTGTTGTGGCCTCTGGTTCTTTCAGATAGAAGCTAGAGAACGTGGTGTTGAGCTGCTGGTGTGAGAAAGCAAAGGACAGGTGCCTTTTTTTCTTTTTGTTTTGTGTTTCCCGGGATTAACCCTGGAGCTAGCTTGTTAAGTGTGGGGGAGGGGTGGTCTGGTCATGGGAGATCTCCTCAGCTGAGGCAGAGCAAAGGCAAGCTCAGCCCTTGGTGATCTAGGCTGCTGTATTGTTTTCCCATTTCCCCTGGAACACTGAGGCACTCCTGGGTCCTAGTGTGAGGCTCCACACCCCTGGGGCACCTCTCCTTCTAGTTTGCCTCTGCCAAAGTAAGAGAAATATTCTTTATGAATTTCCTAGCCTCAGGTGCTACAACACTGTTTGCCCCTTCTGTTGATCACAATAATCCAGGATTTTTCTGGGGAAATATTTTATGGTTCTTTCAAGGTCAACAAGGGGAGGGGGAGAGAGCATTTACTGATCACTCCACCATTTTGGCTCCCAGAAGTTCAAGTAGGTGACTTACAGATGTTTAATATGTGGGCTGAAAGTCTCAGGAGTAGCTATGGCTGATACCTGGGGCTCAGCAGCTGTTACTCCCTTGGCTCGTGCCCTGGGCTGCCACTCTGCCATTCTGCTGCTGTCTGAGGCTGTTCCAGGGCTTTCCTGCTCTGCCGTGCTGCAGCAGTGGGACATGCTGCTGCACTGTGTGCTGTGGGTTCAACCCCAAGAACAGACCCTTTCCATCAACCTTCCAGTCTGTCCTGGTCTGTGAATCTGCCACAGTCTGTCTCCTATTGGATTCTGCACCTACAAAATTTGGTCAGATTCTCTTTTTAGAGGTATCTGAAGGAGTTTGTCTAAGAGCTTAGGTGAGTAGTTGCTCTCACTTCCTAGAATTAATTTCTTTAAGTATTGAATGATTTGATCTTCTTACTGTCCAAGGGACTTTCAAAATCCTTCTCCAGCATGACAATTCAACAGCATCAACTCTGTCATGCTCAGTTTTCCTTATAGTCCAGTTCTCACAGCAGTACATTATTACTGGCAAAACCATAGCTTTTGACTATATCAACCTTTGTGGGAAAGGTGATATTTCTGATTTTTTGGTATGCTGTCTGAATTAGCCATATCTTTCCTTCCAAGGAGCAAGTGTCTTAATTTCATGACTGCAGTCACTGTCTGCAGTGATCACTGAGCCCAGAAATATAAAGTTTGATACTGATTCCATTTCTTTTCCCTTTATTTGCCAAGAAGTGATGGGACCAGTTGTCACTGATTTTAGGTTTTTTTCAAGTTTTTCTCAAGCCAGCTTTTATATTCTTCCTCCACCCTCATCAAGAGGCTTCTTAATTATTCTTCATTTTCTCTCATCAAAGTGGTATTGTCTGCATATCTGACTATCAGACAACAATCTTAGATTGTTGATATTTCTCCCAGTCACCTTAATTCATCCAGTCAGGAATTTCAAATGTGCATGATATACTCTACAGATAAGTTAAATACAGCCTTGTAGTATTCCTTTCCCAATCTTAAACCCATCAGTTGTTCCATGGTTGGTTCTAGACTACTTTTTGACCCACATACAGGATCCTCAAGAGATGAGTGAGATGATCTGATACTCCCATCTCTTTGAGGACTTGCCACATTTTGTTGTGATCCACACTCCGAAGCTTTAGTGTAGCCAATGAAGAAGTAGGTGCTTGTTTTTTCCTTGAACTCCCTTGCTTTCTCCATAATCCAGCAAATGTTGGTAATTTGGTCTCCAGTTCCTCTGACTCTTCAAAAACCAGCCTACCTGATCATCCTCTGTTCATACATTACTGAAGCCTTGTTTGAAGAATCTTTAACATAACTTTGCTGGTGTATGAAATGAGTGCAATTATTCAATAACTTGAACACTCTTTGGCATTGCCCCTTCTTTAGAATTAGAATACAAAATTATCTTTTCCAATCCAGTAATCGTTGAGTTTTCCAAATTTACTGGCATATTGAGTGCAGCATTTAACAGAATCATCTTTTAGGATTTTAAACAGCTCAGCTGAAGAATGAAGTCAAGTGGGTCTTAGAAAGCATTGCTAATAATAAGGCTAGTGGAGGTGACAACTCCAGCAAAATGTATTAAAGGAAGATTATTTCGGTTGCAGTGAAAAGATGGGACTAGAAAACAGTAAAAATTAAAGCTTTTAGGAGGCTGTGGCAATAATGCAAATAGGTTGTAATGAGGACAATATCACTTTGCTCTTTAAGGACTTTGCATTGCTAATCTATAAGGAATGCTCAATCATGAACCCAGTCATTTCATACTGTAGCTTCCCCAACAAACTAGGATCAAAATATGCAGCCACTGAAATGCAACTATGACTATTTCTAAACAAAGCACTTCTTCAGTGCTCCTAAGATAATTGCCCAAAGTAACGCACAGAAAGAGTATAAAGCAATCCTATGCAAGACAACCTTCTCTGGATAGATTTGCCCCAAAACACTAAACAAAATAAACTCAAAGCTAACAAATGAAGAATAGGTATCTTCATTATACAGAACAAGATGTTGAAAATGATACTTTCAACTGCTTCAGTGATATATCTCTTTCAGAGCTTGAGAAAAGAAGTAAAATAAAAATATAAAAATAAAAAAGGCCCAAGCTATTTCCCACAAGCCTTAGTACTCCTTTCCCCTAACTTCTTTTAAAGCCTCAGCACAATTTGAAAATTAGTTACTTTGGAAAATAAAAGTCTTACTAATAATATGAGGCACTACATAAGGAAATGACCATACAAAATACTTGAGTATTCATGAACTTTTGGTATGTAGTTCAGTCCAAATATAAGACAAACCTTTAAAACATCCACTTAAAAGCCTTAGACAAACCTGAAGAACATCTGTTTAAAAGCCTTGGAGCTGGATGTTAATGATAATTAATACATTCCCCCTCTTAATGTGTATACACACAATTTGAATCGAATGAATCACCAGAATATTCTGTCCCTAACAGTCTAAGCTAATCTAGTTTTTTTTCCCCTCCAGGGGGCAGAGGCTAATCAGAAGAGTTAACTATTGCAATTAACTCCAACCAAAATGGCTTTACACAAACCCACAGTCTCTTTGCATTTCATCAGAAACCTCAGAACTCATTCAGCTGAATTTACCAAGCAAGTTGAAGACAGTTGCACCCTTCTCCCTATGGATCCAGCTAATACATCTTGATAACAAATGGCATTTAGACTATAAACACTTTTACAAGTGTTCTCCTTAAACCACTGTCACCTACACCAACTGGAAATCATCTTGTTCTATGAAATGTGCAAATTGATTAGTGGGAAGATGGAAGTGTAGATTGTTGATTATCAGTTTTCCATACCCTCTCCAGCACTGAAGAAAGATTTCAAAATTCCAACATCACCCAGAGCAGTACTATTATGCAATATCTAGGCAAGGCCTTTGCACTCCCTCTTCGATAAAGGACACACCAGCAAGGTCTTCACAAGAACCTATTTTTACACAAGATTCTCAATGTTTCTCAGTCAATCTACCGCTTCTCCAGGCTGAGACTCAAAAGTCTACATCTTATCTCTAAAGTAATAGCATTATTCAACCCCAATTATTTATATTTTATTGAATGAATTCAGTGTTGTGTTCTTTGAAGGGAAAATAAAAAATTGGGCAAAACAATGTATCAAGCTGATTTTTAACAGGAGGCCCTGTCGCTTAAAAATCACAAAACATCAACTGCAGCACTTGATTGAACAAAGAGTTACATTTGGAGGATATAAATACAGGGGATGACATTATGCAGATTTCTCAAACTCTTCATTTTTGAGGGCAGGTCTATGTGTGGCCTATAACATTTTAGGTATGGCCCGGAGCATTTTCAAATATTTGGGCAAAAAGGAAAAGCTTTTGGTACTATTACTCCAAAGAATGGAAATTACACCTCCCACACGTGAAAATTCACAAAGGACATCCACAGTCATGTGAATAAGTACTGTGTAGTGCTTACATGTCTACTAATGTCAGTAAGTGAACAAATAATTTCCTATATCTAGGAGATATAATGTTGAACTTGGAACTAAAAAAAAAAAAACCTGGGTTCAAATTATGCTTCAAATTCATAATAGTTGTGTGACCCTGGGCAAGTTGCTTAATTACTCCCAGCTTCAGTTTCAACATCTGTAAAATGGAGTTGGTACCCCATAGTGTTTACCTGAGGATGTTGTAAGGATCAAATGAGATCACATGTAAAGCATTGTGCAAAACTTAAAAGTGGTACATAATTAATCAATAATTATTATTCCCCTAGTAAAATCACAGTTTAGGGGATTCAGTTAATAATGAATAATGCAACTCATATTTGCCCAGATTGATTTTACTTAAACATCATCCTCACTAATCCAGGAGAAGCTTAAAGACAGATAAGCAAGACAACCTCCTGCCATCAAAACTGCATCTAGTCAATGATTCAAAAGCATCATAGGAGACCTTTTAAATGTTGTATTTCATTAGACAATGAACACAGAATGAAACAGTATTTTTGGTACAATCTACACAGAGAGAGTTCCAAGTGTGTGTACACGTAATCAGTACTTATAATAACCATGGTTGTAGTTCGACCAGAATGCTGTTTTCCTCAGGTATATTCAAATTTGCCAAAGGGACTATGTTAATTCATTTTAAACAAAAGAGGGATGTGGACGATATTTTGGCTAAACTGAAATATTTATACTCACATTTGTCAAAGTCAGATATAATTGAGAACAACCATTGAACATAATTCTCTTCTAGCACCGCAGCAATGGCTTATGACGTTATTATGCCAGTTAATACCAATTCCAGTTTTCCCATAATACCCCAAGATCTAGCCCCAAAGAAATGAAATATAGGGAACCATAAAAATTTAATTTTAATGATACAGAAATAGTATATAGTACATTCCTTTCCACAGCAGCACTTCATTCATCTCTAAAAAATTTAACAAAATTAAGGCTAAATCAGAGCAACCTGATAATAATGGGATATCCAATGATGTTTTTTTAAGAATGTTTTCATAAATAAAGCATATTCTTCAAGCAAAAAAAAAAAAAAAAAGGGTTCAA
This sequence comes from Notamacropus eugenii, assembly GCF_028372415.1. NCBI lineage: Eukaryota > Metazoa > Chordata > Mammalia > Diprotodontia > Macropodidae > Notamacropus > Notamacropus eugenii. The sequence continues at coordinate 466,038,590 of NC_092872.1, read as the reverse complement.
CAAGATACCAAGAATGGAAAGCACACAATAAAGCATATTTCTTTACATCAAACTAACAATAAACAACCCCCCAAACAATTTGAAAATTACAAATAAAACCAAAAACCCCAACAACATAATGTAAAGGCTTTCAGGAGTTAGAATTATACAGTATTAGGCCATTTTGTATAATAAAGCCAACTGTCAACAGGGACACCTATGTCTCCATAATAGTCCTTTAGGGAAAAAAAGTGCTTTAAATATGTGTGTGTGTGTGTGTGTGTGTGTGTGTGTGTATGTATCCATATGTATCTCTATATATGTGTGTGTGAATGAATACACACACAAATATACTTACAAGATATATATCAAATTCAAGTTAACTATTTATATTAGCGGATATTTGTTTTCTGAAACTCTGGTTGCTGCAGGTCTTCAGCACTGAGTTTCTTTTCCTTATCTTATTGAGGCAAAAAGAAAGAATTTATGCCTTCAACACTGCAAAGGAAAAGGTGCATCCCTGCTAAAAACAGGAAAACAAGGAATAAAATTTTTCTCCTCTTCCCTAAGTAATATATGTAGTTTCTGCTCAACTTTTGTCTAAAAATATTTGCACTCTGGGTCAAGCTTATTTTCTACTTTTTTATCTTGTTTACAGCCACAAAAACAGGCCTTTAACAAGTCTATTGAATCCTTCCCTTTGCTCACCTGACAGGTGACAATTTTAGAAAGTCTTCACTGGTTCCTATAAAACAAAAGGTCCCCGCCCCTTTTCCTCAGAATAATATTTATATTTTTTTTAAATATCAAGGAAAATATTGATTTTCAGTAGCATGATTTGCTTTCTGAAAACCTTTGCTCTGAATGCACAAGAGGAACATCTACCTACGACTAATATGAGCCCTTATTTACATTTAGTACCCTCATCACATATGTTTTCAAGAGTTTGTCTGCTATCTTACTAGCAAATGTTGGCTTCTATGTTGTAATTTTTGTCTTAGCTTTGGGAATTTCATCATTTTTCTTATCAATAGAAAAGTGTAGATGTTTTGTCAATGTTACCATTCCCTAGAAAAACACATCCTATTCCATCCAACAGGGAAAAGTAAACTATTACCTCATGTGACTGTACATTTTCACCTTGCAAGTAGCTGATGGTGTATTGTTACTAACTTCACATGGTAACTTTTCTCCTTATTTCTTTGGTCTTCAGAAACTATATTTTTCCAGAGACTTCAAATAGTGAGGGAAAAGTCCAGATAACAAAATAAAAACTCATCTTAAAATATGGGAAGAATTGTTTGCCTTTCGAAAGACACAGCCTTGGTAACATTGTTTCCCAATGACTATAAGTATCTGAGGGAAAGGCAGTTAAAATAGATGAAATTTATACTTTATGTAGTCTTGCACACAAATCACACATCTGGTACTATTGTTAACTCTTAATTATTCACACTAATACTAGGGACCATTAACAAAACAATATAAGGTAACTCAATGTCACAATTGTGCTGTAAATTTTCTAAGGATAGGGACCATATCTTATAGTTCTGAATTCTCCACAGAGCTTAGCACAGAGTTAAGCTAATAATAATGGGTACTTAAAACGTATTTGACCATAACCATTAAGACTCAGCTAAAGCCGGCTATTTCATATTATTGAATACCTAGAACAACTTTACCCACCACTATCCAAAAGCACAGAATCATATAGACAAGGAGTGGGTGTTAAGATAAAGGTGAGTAAAGAGAGTAATGCCTATACATAAACTATATTCAGTTAGATAATAATATGACAACATAAAAAATGATTTATTTTGAAAATATTACTATGTGATGAACACAACTGGGGGGAGGGAGTAAGCCAAATAAATTTGGAGTAGGAAGGAACTAAAGAATCTACCAATTCTATAACTGGCTGATACAAATATTTATTAAGTTATTCTTAAGAAATAACTTCTTTTTAACATTTTCTTTCTTTTGAACAGAATACATTTATTTTCTCTTTCACCTAGCATGGTATAAAATGTTTCTTTAATATGGTGGAATCTCTCTATTCTGCTGCTACTGGGAGAAAAGATCTTATATGCCCACTATACTAAATGTTTAATATTTGTCTTTGGGTGGACATAAAATATTTTTATCCACATCTGTGTGTAATAATGATTATGCCATAATAGGATTCTCCTGTACTATCTTTTCTCTTGATTATAGAAAAAGCAGTAGGGAAAGAAAGCATTTCCAAGCATTTGAAAAACTTTTTAACTAAACTGAATTTGACATTAAAAAAAAGGACTAGGGCAGGGAGAGGGAAAGTTGCAACACAATCTAAGACTACATCACCACTGTTCACTCTCCCTACCTTGCCCATTTGACAGTTCAAGAGAAAAAAGAAAAAGGGAAGGAGAAAAATGAAAAGCAAAAGAAAAAGAGGGAGAGAAGATGGGTACCTCTGGTTGGTTTTTTACAACCTTAAAAAATATTACAAGTCATCAAAAAATAACCAGAGTATTGTTCTCTCTCATTGTCTCTACTACTACTTTTATTTTAAGTGCTGTTGACAAGGGAAAACAGTAAATTAAAATCCCAGTGTAACAAAAATAAATAAACTATGGCTAAGGAACCTTGTTCAGAAAAAAGGTACCACAAACTTCAATGGGAAACAATGCAAGCTAAATCACCAGTTCTTTAAAAACTAACTAAAAATCTTTCCTCAAAGGTTTTCCTCAAGTTAGACATTTAAAAACAATTTTAAGGAAAGAATTATCTACTAATTTCCTCTCATCAAATGCCCAACTGGTGTGAAACATCAATAGTTCTATCAAAAGGTAGATATGAAATAAAGATAATGAAGATAAAAGATTTTACAATTTGAAACCTGACATATCCTCTGGAATAAGCAATATGCTTTATAATTATGTTAATTACCTTAGTTGAAAAAGTATTATATAAATTAAAAAGTATGAAATCTGGAAGGGATCTTACAGGTCACATTCTTCCACTCCCTAATTCTGCATAATAAGAAACTGAGGCCACAAGAAGTCAGTAACTTGTCTAGGGTCAAATAAATAGCAAGAAATCTAGGACTAGAACACAGATCTCCGGAGTCCCAGTGCAGTGATCTTTAAAATATATGGCACTTTCCCAAAATATTATTGAACAAATATTAGCTTGTGAATATAGACTCGCAATTTGTGATAGTAATTTTTTTGTACATTGCTGTGGTTTTTAAAGTTAATATTTTTAAAGGAATGATGCAATTAAAGAAAAGAAAGTGTTAAATTTTTTTTAAAAATTCATTATTTGTAAAGATTTTAGCTATTTGGGTATTTTTATGATATTAAACACTATTACACAGTCATATGCTATAAGCACACAACCTCTCTTATCTTTCTGCATGTTTAGGAAGTCAGCCCAGACACATCAATAGTATAAAATAATTTGAGACTACACATTCCACAACAATGAAATTCATATCTATAAATATAATCTACAACATCCAATTGCGGCATATACACACAATGGATGTTAACTAAGAAAACATCAGGTTTTTTTTCTTAGTTTAGTCAGAAGTCATTATGAAGCCAGTTGACGGTATGGTTTCACTGGATACAAAAAGATTCATTAGAAGCATTATCTCAGATGAAACTATTCTGCACTTAGTTTCTTAGCTATGGTCCTGAATAAGGACTTTTTAGTCCTAGGCATTCAGATTTAAATATACTAAAAGGTTATGGAACCTAATATCTTTTTTGGAAAAATTTACCATAACTTCATACACCAAATTTAATTTTTTTGGTTTACATTTATGTAGGATTGGATACTAAAAGCGAGTATTTGGTTCATCTTAACACCTGAACACTTTTATAAATTTACTGTTCCCCATTTCACAAAAAACATTTATAAAGAAGTCTGAAAAAACAGATTGGTCATGAACAGTTTCATTTGGCAAATATTACTGCCCCAATCCCTAAAGACCAATACATCACTAAAGTTTGGGTTTTTTTGTTTTTTTTTTTTAGAAAACAGTTTCACACAATTATCAGGGGGAAAAAAGCAGAACAAATAGAAATCAACAATATTGGGGGTAGGATAGGTATTTTCTGACAGCAACTGCAGAAACACAAATTCAGAGGATTCCTGACATGCAAAACCTTGAACTGGATAGGAAAGAGTTAACAAAACAAATTCAGTAAAACAACTCTAATAACTGTGTTGAAATTAAGCCTCTGAATAAAACCAAATTATTTCTTCCTCAAGGTAACCATTAGCTACAAAGGAAAAATTATTTGGTATCCTTGGTCCATTGTAATTCTCCAAGCACAGGGTCATGTATGACATTCTCAATGCACGAAGGAGGTTTTTAAAACTGTTACAATTCAATTTCTATGCTTCCAAAAATATTATATGATCAATACAATTAACTTAAAGCTTCAGATTTTAATAACTTCATTAGACTTCTTAAAAACCCAACACAAACATACTTTCTTGAGTGCAAAATGCTTCTTATTTAAATATTCGATAACATAAATGCAATTTGTTTTTCAATGCATTAATCCTTTCTTAGGGATTATCACCACGGAAGCATCCAATGCCGGCAACGGATGCTAATCAGGACAGCCAACAAGTAAAATGCAACAGTAAAAATTTTCATACAGTGTCTTCTCCTTTTCAGTTGACCATAATTATTTACTTGTACAAACTCATTGTTGGACTCTGATACATGCACATATATGCATCACAAAGAAGTCTTCGTGCACAGCCTTGGATTCTCCTGGAGTCCAGGGAATGCAGTTCTTCTAGGGACATTTTCAAGTACTCCCCAACTTCTGGGCATGGAGTAACTTGAGGAATGTTAAAGCCATTCTGACCACCTATGAAAAATAGAAATATTTCCTTTCAGAGCTCATTCAACAAAAGTTCATCCAACAGAAAAGTCTTCAATTCTATCTGCTACTATGTCAAACAAAGCCAACATGAGAGTAAGACTAAAGGAACCATTCTTTTTTTTTAAATTCTAATTTTAGGAGGCTAATTTTGAGACCTAAATGAAATTTACTATGTAGAAAATATGATTAAACTGCAGATAACTATTGTGCTATGAATGCTGTCAACTCCAAGTCATTATGTCAGTTAAGTTCAGCAAATGATTTTAAAATAATGGTTCCCCTGCATAGTATTAGAAAAATCTGGGAAAACTTACATGAACTGATACAAAGTGAAGAAAGCAGAATCAGGATCATTTACAGAGTAACAGCAACATCAATAATTATCTATGAAAGACTTAGTAACTTTGATCAACAAAATGACCCACCACAATTCCCAAGGATTCATGATGAAAAACACTCTCCACCACCAGATGGAGAACTGAATGACTCAGAATGTAGATTGAAGTAGATGTTTTCCTTTCTTTATTTTTCTTGGGGTTTTTTTTTTGGCGGGGGGGGGGGAGCATAGAGCTGTGGAACATGGCTAATGCAGAAACATGTTTTGCATGACTTCACAATATAATAGGTTAACATATTTCTTGCTTTCTCAATGCTCTAGTTTTAGGGAACTCACAAAAATAAACTCTGCTGATTATCAGAGACCAAGGACAGACTGAAAATGAACCTATAGATAAGGTTTGATCTCTTCCTGCTCCCATTTTGAGAGTCCCAACTCTCAGAATAGGTATTTTACAATCCTATTATTTAGTAAGGATTTACTATCAGAGATTTGAAAGCATCTGATTTAAATTTTGACAACTGTTGCTGCCTTAAAAATGCTCCAATTTCTTAAGTTTCCAAAAAGATCTTTTGGCCTAACAGCGAAACTGAAATGGAAAAAAAAATAAGTACAAAGAAATAGAAAATCTTTTATTTCCTTCAAGAATAAGTGTAAGCATCCATGTATCTCAAGCTTTTCCTGATTCCACCAGCTGCTAGTGTATTCTCTCCTCAAACTATCTTGTGAATACTTCTTTATATATTATACAAACACTTAGATATGTACATGTGGTCTACTCCTGTTAAAATGAAAGCTCTTCTAGGAGTTATAAAAGTGACTTTCTCACTTTTGTCTTTGTATCCCCAGTGTTTACAGTACAGTGTCCCAAACAATAGTGGCTTGATAAATGCCTACTGATTGATCATCTAATTCCAACAGGGAGAAACGGAAAGATTGTATGTATAATCCACATTTCCATGGCTTACTCCTAAATCACTATAAGGACTGCCAGATTAGGGCATACTAGGTAATGTGCACATATAATATTTCTGTTAAATATAAAGATTTTTGTTTGTTTTATGTGCAACTTAGGTAAGGCTGATCTTAAATGGGTGTAGAGTAGGAGGGTACCTATGCAGCAGCATGATTTGAAGGACTCTGAGAAAAGCCCTTTAGCTCCTAAATACTCCTCTCTTCATTGGCTTTGTCACTATGCATAAAATCTCCACATTTTTTTATCTCTGAGTTGACACTTAAAATATCTGGGAAAGAATGCATTGATTTTTTATTACCATTATCATTTTCTTTAGCTCCTTTTAGTTTACCTCATTAGCTATGGAGAACGTCCTGATAAAATGGAACCTGAGACTTGCAAATTTTCACGCTGTTGGAATGGGACAGGTATAAAGTATAGGACTCCACACAGAAGGAAAAACACAATGGGAAATCCTGGGCAACTAGAAGGCAGCACTGTGAACACTGAGGTGCTCCCCTAACTCTGGAACTTTATATATAAAGTTTTGCCAGCTTTGTCCCCATTAACTCTCATGGGTTAACCTATAATTTAGTAAGGCAGAGGAGCATAGTAGATAAAAAACTGGTCTCAGAATCAGAAACAGCTGGCTCCAAGTCCTCTCTAATATATACTAGCTATGTGACCATGGACAACTCATTTAACCTCTTAGTGCCTTAAACCAGGTGTCAAACATATGGTTCACAACACTCCCAAATATAGCCTGAATCAGATTAAAATAAAGTTACTATCTGATTTTAATGCAATGATGAATTATAAAAAAGAAATACATAAACATGTGACTTTCTAAGTCAATACAAGGCCTGCAGGGTTCCTTATGTATGGTCCCTGTTTCTATTTGAGTCTGACACCTCTATTCTAGGCAACTCTCTAAGACTATAGTTATAGAGAAGATGCTGACCTGCACAAGTAGAAGTATTCTCACCTGCAAGTTTCCTATGCCAATGAAATCACAGGTCCAGGCTATCCCTAGGATTTAGTAAGGGCTCATTTGTTGAGACTCAATAGAACACTATTTTACCTTTGGTAGTTGAGCAGTAGAGTTGAGGCTGGAGATAGAATAGAAAAGGACAGTAGTAGAGGATGGAGATAGAAGGAAGATATGTTAAAAGGGAGAAGTGCAGTACAGAAAAGGAGAGAGGAGGCTGATGAATATACAAAACAAATATTTCACTTTTGGCTAAGTCTGGTCCTCATCTTACTCACAGTCTTATGTATCCTATATTCTGGAAAATGGTACATGAAATACAAGTAGAAAAAGCTTATTTTGTATGAGGGATGGGAAATTTTATAGTTTTTTTAAAATGCTATTCTTAGTTCCCTATGTTGAAGAATGAGATAGCAAATAGAAGAAACAAGAGACAGAAGCAGTAATCAAATGTGTTTAGGACTATATCTACTTACTAATTACATGAACATCTTAATTTCTGAAATATCGCTGCCCCAATTCCCCAAGACCAATACATCACAAGATAACAAATGTGGAAACATAAATCCAGATTTATCCAGAGGATTCCAGAAATGCACTTCTAATCTATGGATTTCCAATCCACTAGAAAGAAATTCCTAATTTTTAATCTATACCTTAGAAACGACCTAACTTTGTAACAGAGATATACAAAAAAATTTCACATACAAAACTACTGATTTTAATTGAGCTATTAGATTACCAATGTGTTTCAAAATTCAGTAATGTATCACTAAAATGGTGATACATCTATGGTATATACTATATGGTATAATCACTCTTTATTCCAGGAGTTCTTGAGTCCATTCTTAACTTGAGAATCCATACACTTCTTGGGGTTTTTCAAATAATTCTATTTCAATATAACTGGTTTCTTTTGTAATCATATATTTTACTCAATGCATTTGAAAACATTATTCTGTGAAGGGGCCCATAGGACACAAAAAAGGTGAAGAACCTCCATTTTCTCTCTCAGTGGTCGCATCATCTCCCAATGGCTCTGCCCTTGTAAAGCCTCTTCATTTCATTAGTTGACTGCTCCCAGAGCCTTCAATTTAAGAATCCCCAGGCTAACCATGTCATTCTTCTCCAGGCCATACTCTTGACTCTCCAAAGGATTTTTTCTAAAATGCCAACAAACCTCTTTACCCTGGAAGCTTACTCCACCCCTGGAGACTACTTCTCACATTGGAAATACCCTCTACCCTCATGGCCTCTCCTCTTATTGGGTAATTCCTCTCAGAACTCAATGTAAGGGGGATGCCCAGGTCAACTACGTCTTCATTCCTCTCCAAACTGTACTCTTGACTGCCTAGACTTTCTCTACCATCCCCCAATGCCAGGTACCTTCATCTCCTGCTAACCTCCATTTTCAGCTTCCTTTTATATGTGGTCATCTCCTGTTCTAATGTAAGCTCCTTGAGGGCAGGGACTGTCTTTTCTCTTGCATTTGTATTTCCAGTGTTTAACTTAGCACCGAGCCTCACACATACTTGTTGACTTTATTTGATTTCAGTTATCTCTACACAGATGACTCCCAAATCACCTGTATTGCAGTCACTCATATTTCACAACCTCAGAGCTATCCTGGGGGACACCTCTTCCCCCTAAAAAAGGTCTCTCATATCCATCCAGTTCTTTGCACTCACATGGTTATCATTCTCCTAAAATAATCTCCTAGTCTCCTTATTTCCAGTCTTTCTTCTCCCAGATCCAATTTCCATACAACTGCCAAAACAACTTATGTACAAAACATGACTATGTTGCTCTCCAACTCAAAAATCTTCAGCAGCTTCCTACTGCCACTAGGACAAAATACAAACTCCTTTCTAATGCCCAGCATATAAATGCTTGTGAAACTGAACTGAGTTTTCCAGATTTACTTCACATAATTCCCTTCTATTTGCACTATATTCCAGTTAGATTAAACTATTTGCTGTTTTCAAACACAGGATTCCATCCCCTACCTTCACCAATCTGTCACCAAGTATTCCATGTGTTATACACCACGCAAGGTCCTAGAGATAGAAAGACAAAAAGAACCAATCCTTGCCTTCAAGGAGTTGCCATTCCAATGGGAAAGACAATATGTACATATAAGGGTACATTAAAAAATAAATACAGACAGACAAGATGGCAGAGTAAAGGTAGCACCTCATCCAAAATCTCCCAACATTTTCTTTCAAGTAACTTAAAAAATAGCATGTAAAATCAAATTCTGGAGGAGCAGAAACAACAAAAGGTTAAAGTGAGACACTCTTCCAACTCAAGACAACTTAGGATGCTGAGAAAAAAAGTCTATGACACTGGGGTGGGGGCCAGCCTGAAGTGCATGCAGTGACAACACCAGCAGGGGACTTTGGAGGAGGCTATGGCAGTAGTTGCAACTTCAGTTCTCAGTTCAATGATGGTAAGGGGATTAGACAACCAGGTCAGAAAGAGATTACAGGAGCCAAGATGGCGGAGTAGAAAGACACACATACGCTAGCTCCAAACCCACAACCCATAAAATATCTGTAAAAAAGAACCCCCAACAAATTCTGGAGCAGCAGAAGCCACAGAACAATGGAGAAGACAAGATTTCTGTTCCAGAGAGCCTGAAAACCTCTCACAAAAGGTCCTTCGCGATGCGGACCTGGAGCAGAGCCCAGCCCTGCCGTGGCCGCGCGGCACCTAGAGGAGCGGATCCAAGCAGGTTTCAGGGACTGAATCTCCAGTGGCTGCATGGGTCCCTCCACCCACAGGTGACAAGGGTCGGTGAGAGGGTCTCTTTGGCGGGTCCAGAGGGGAGTGGGGTACCCCCATAACTCAGGCCCCCTTGGGAGGCAGCAGCGGAGGAGGGAGTAGACTGGGGCTCCCCAAGCAGGCAGGAGCCTGGATCCATTGCTGAAGGTCTCTGCATAAACCCCCTGAGGGAACTGAGCCCTGTGAGGTGGCCCTGCCCCCACCTGAGCACCTGAACCTAATCTCACACTGAATAATAGCCCTGCCCCCCCCCAAAGCCCTGAGGCTGGGAAGCAGCATTTGAATCTCAGACTCCAAGGGCTGGCTGGGCAGATATGGAGGCAAAGTGGGTGTGAAGAGAATATTCAGAAGTCAAGTTACTGGCTGGGAAAATGCCCAGAAAAGGGAAAAAAAACAAGACTATAGAAGGTTACTTTCTTGGTGAACAGGTATTTCCTCCCTTCCTCTCTGATGAGGAAGAACAGTGCTTACCATCAGGGAAAGACACAGAAGTCAAGGCTCCTGTATCTCAGCCCACTCAATGGGCTCAGGCCATGGAAGAGCTCAAAAAGGATTTTGAAAATCAAGTTAGAGAGGTGGAGGAAAAACTGGGAAGAGAAATGAGACACATGCAAGCAAAGCATGAAAAACAAGTAAACACCCTGCTAAAGGAGACCCAAAAAAATGCTGAAGAAAATAACACCTTGAAAAATAGGCTAACTCAATTGGCAAAAGAGGTTCAAAAAGCCAATGAGGAGAAGAATGCTTTCAAAAGCAGAATTAGCCAAATGGAAAAGGAGATTCAAAAGCTCACTGAAGAAAATAGTTCTTTCAAAATTAGAATGGAACAGATGGAGGCTAATGACTTTATGAGAAACCAAGAAATCACAAAACAAAACCAAAAGAATGAAAAAATGGAAGATAATGTGAAATATCTCATTGGAAAAACAACTGACCTGGAAAATAGATCCAGGAGAGACAATTTAAAAATTATGGGACTACCTGAAAGCCATGATCAAAAAAAGAGCCTAGACATCATCTTTCATGAAATTATCAAGGAAAACTGCCCTGATACTCTAGAACCAGAGGGCAAAATAAGTATTCAAGGAATCCACAGAACACCGCCTGAAAGAGATTCAAAAAGAGAAACTCCTAGGAACATTGTGGCCAAATTCCAGAATTCCCAGGTCAAGGAGAAAATATTGCAAGCACCTAGAAAGAAACAATTCAAGTATTATGGAAATACAATCAGGATAATACAAGATCTAGCAGCTTCTACATTAAGGGGTCAAAGGGCATGGAATATGATATTCCAGAAGTCAAAGGAACTAGGACTAAAACCAAGAATCACCTACCCAGCAAAACTGAATATAATACTTCAGGGGAAAAATTGGTCTTTCAATGAAATAGAGGACTTTCAAGCATTCTTGATGAAAAGACCTGAGCTGAAAAGAAAATTTGACTTTCAAACACAAGAATGAAGAGAAGCATGAAAAGATGAACAGCAAAGAGAAGTCATAAGGGACTTACTAAAGTTGAACTGTTTACATTCCTACACGGAAAGACAATATTTGTAACTCTTGAAACTTTTCAGTATCTGGGTAGTGGGTGGGATTACACACAGACACATGCACACGCACACGCATACACACATAGAGACAGAGTGCACAGAGTGAATTGAAGAGGATGGGATCATATCTTAAAAAAATGAAATCAAGCAGTGAGAGAGAAATATATTGGGAGGAGAAAGGGAGAAATGGAATGGGGCAAATTATCTCTCATAAAAGAGGCAAGCAAAAGACTTTTTAGTGGAGGGATAAAGAGGGGAGGTGGGAGAAAAACATGAAGTTTACTCTCATTACATTCCACTAAAGGAAGGAATAAAATGCACACTCATTTTGGTATGAAAACCTATCTTACAATACAGGAAAGTGGGGGAGAAGGGGATAAGCAGGGTGGGGGGGATGATGAAAGGGAGGGCATGGGGAGGAGGGAGCAATTTGAAGTCAACACTCATGGGGAGGGACAGGATCAAAAGAGAGAATAGAAGTAATGGCGGGCGGGATAGGATGAAGGGAAATATAGTTAAGTCTTATACAACACGACTATTATGGAAGTCATTTGCAAAACTACACAGATTTGGCCTATATTGAATTGCTTGCCTTCCAAAGGGAAGGGGTGGGGAGGGAGGGAGGAAAAGAAGTTGGAACTCAAAGTTTTAGGAACAACTGTCGAGTACTGTTCTTGACACCAGGAAATAAGAAATACAGGTAAAGGGATATAGAAAGTTATTTGGCCCTACAGGACAAAAGAGAAGATGGAGACAAGGGCAGAGAGGGATGATAGAAGAGAGAGCAGACTGGTGATAGGGGCAATTAGAATGCTCGGTGTTTTGGGGTGGGGGGAGGGAACAAAAGGGGAGAAAATTTGGAACCCAAAATTTTGTGAAAATGAATGTTAAAAGTTAAATAAATAAATAAATATCAAAAAAAAAAAAAAAAAAAGAGATTACAGGGGGCCCTGAATTGACATGGAGAGCAGGACTGAGAGCTATTTGGCAACTCCATTGTCCATATGCAGTTTTAGGTCACAGTTCTAGGGCAGAGAGGAACATCTGTGATCAGTCACAAGGGAGCAGAGGCACTGGTCACAGTCCACGGCAGAGAGGAGCATTAATACTTGTGGCTATATGGAAGTAAGGGCCCTTCCAGGGTAAAAGCCAGACCACACACCAGAAGAGCAGTGACCACACCCTTCCCACCTTAAAAGCACCAAAAATGCTGATTTCCAGAACTAGTTCTGAAAATAGCACAGCAAAAAACCCTAAAGCAAGGAACAGTGTATCCCAACTTTAACATTAAGTTAAAAGTCAAAAAATAGGCTGAAAAGTGAGCAAACAAACAAACAAAAAGGAAGCTGACCATAAAAAACTACCATGGTGGCAGAAAAAATCAAGACACAAACTTAGAAGACCACAATAATGTGAAAACAGCTATAAGGAAAGCATCAAAGAAAAAATGTAGATTAAACACAAGCTCAACATAAATTCCTGGAAGACTTATAGAGATAAGAGTGTTAGAGGAAAATTTGGGGGAAAAAATGAGAGTGATGCAAGAAAATTATGAAAAGAGTGTTAACAGACTGGTAAAACAGACACAAAAAGTACTGAAGAAAATAATACCTTAAAAAACTGAATTGGCCTAATGGTAAGAGGCACAAAAATTCACTGAATAAAAGAACTCCTTAAAAAGCATAATTGGTCATTTAGGAAAAGAGATACAAAAGCTCACTGAAGAAAATAATTCCTTAAAAATTAGAATTGGGCAAGGAGAAGTTAGTGATTCCATGAGACATTAAAAAACAATAAGGCAAAGTCAAAAGAATAAAAAAATAGAAGAAAATGTGTAACATCTCATTGGAAAAACAACTGACCTGGGAAACAGATTGAGGAAAGATCATTTAAGAATTATTGGACTACTTAAAAGACATGATCAAAAAAAGGGGGGGAGGGGATAAAAGAATGGGGACAATTATCTTGCATAAAAGAGGTATACAAAAACGAGCTTTTACAATGGAGGGGAAAATTGGGTGGGGGAGAGTGGCAGGCAATTCTTGAACTTCACTTTCCTTAGAATTGGTTCAAAGAGGGAGGGATATGCATACATACTCAGATGGGCAGAAAAATCTATCTTACCCAACAGGGAAGGAGTAGAGGGAAGGGATAAGGGAAATGGGCAGAGGTAGGGGTTAGTCAATGATAAAAAAAAAAAAAAAGGACAGATTAAGGGAAGCAGTGGTGAGAAGCAAAACAGACATTTGAAGAGGGTTGGGGTAAAAAGAGAGAGAGAAAGTAAACAGAAAATAATAGGGTGGAGAAAAATACACAGTAATCTTAACTGTGAATGTGAATGGGATGAACTCACTCATAAAATAGAAGCCGATAGCAGAAGTCATAATCCGAAAACATGCTGTTTACAAGAAACACACTTGAAACAGAAAGACATGCACAGAGTTAAAAATAAAGAGCTGAAACAGATTCTATTGTGCTTTAGTTGATGGAAAATAGGCAGGGGTAGCAATCATGACCTGACACAAAACGCAAAACACAAACAAAAATCAACCTAATTAAAAGAAATAAATAATCAGGAAACTACATTTTGCTAAAAGGTATCATTAACAATGAAGTAATATCAAAAGAATTTTATAGCAAGTTTCTCTGATAAAGGCCTCACTTCTCAAATATACAGGAAACTGAGTCAAAAATAAGAGCCATTCCCCAAATGATAGTCAAAGAATACAACAGGCAGTTTTCAGAAAAAGAAATCAAAGCTCTCTAGTCCTAAGAAAAAAATGCTCTAAATCACTACTGATTTTAGAAATGTAAATTAAAACAACTCTGAGGTACCAGCTCACACCTGTCAGATTGGCTAACATGACAGAAAAAGAAAATGACAAATGTAGGGGATGTGGAAAAATTGGGACACTAATGTGCACTAGAGCTGTGAACTGGTCCAACCATTCTGGAGAACAATCTGGAACTATGTCCAAAGGGCTGTCCACACTCTTTGATCCAGCAATATCACTACTAGATCTGTATCCCAAAGAGATTAAAGAAAAAAGGAAAAGACCTATATATACAAAAATATTAACAGCAACTTTTTTTGTGGTGGCAAAGAATTGGAAATTAGGGAAATTCTCCTCTTGGGGAACAGGTGAACAAATTGTAGTATATGACTGTGGTATAAGAGTCATGATGGAATACTATTGTGCTATAAGAAATGATGAGGGAGATGGTTTCAGAAAAACCTGGGAAGACCTGTATAAACTGATGCAGAAGAAAGTGAGAAGAACCAGGAGAACACTGTACATTGTAATACTATAACAATAATCAACTGTGAAAGACTTAGTTACTTTGATCAATACAATGACCCAAGAAAATTCCAAAGGACTCCCTATCTACATACAGAGGGAGAACTGATGAACTCGAGTGCAAACTGAAGCATAATTTTTTCTTTGACATGGTTAATATGGAAAATTTTTTCATGAGTTCATTTATATCATATTGCTTGCCTTCTCAATGAATTAGGGGAGGGACTAGAGGAAGTAAGATAATTTGGAACTCAAAATTCTTTTAACTGTTAAAAATAAATAATTTTTAAAATAAATAAATGCAAGGGTACTTGGGGGTGCCATATAATAAACCTGGAAAAGTAGTCTTGTGCCAGGTTGTAATGAGCATTAAATATAAACAGCAATATGTAAATGTGATCTTAAAACTGAGAGACAGCACTAGTAAAATTTATTGAGTCGGGGAGGTATATGGTAAGACACACACTTTAGGAAAATCACTTTGGCAGCTATACATAGGATAAATTGGTGGGAAGAAATATCTGAAGTAGGGATACCAATTAGAAGACTATTGTAATAGTCTAGGAGAGAGATGATAAGGGTCTAAACTAGAGTGGTTGCTTTGTGAGCAGAAGTGAGGACACATATGAAAGAGGCTGTGGAAAAAGAAATATTAAGATTTGGTAACTGAATAGATAGGTTGGGAAGAAGGAGGAGTATGGTATAATGTGGAGGTTGGAAAATAAGGTAATCAGGCGCTCTTCTGGTTTGGACGAGTTGAATTTGAGATGTCTATGGGACATGCAGTTAGAAATGTCCAAAAGGTAGTTGGTGATGTAAGACTGGAGCTCAAAAGGGAGATTTAAAGGTAGGAGTCAACTACATAAAGATAATTAAACTCAGAATACTGATGAAATCACCAAGTGAAATAGCACAGAGGGAGAAGGCAGCCTAAAACTTTGCATTCCTCTATGCATTAGTCCTACAATAAGCCTTTCCTGATTCCCATAATAATTAGTGCTATTCTTGGATTTTCTTTCCTTCTACTTGTATGCCAGAGTAGAACATAAGTTCCTAGAGGACAGAGAAAGTCTTTTGTTTTTTCCTTTGTTTCCCTGTACTACCTGCACACAGGAGGCACTTAATAAGTGTTTGCTGAGTTAAGCAGAAGGATTTTCAAATACAGTAATATTCTGCCATAGAAGAGGGCCTCCCTCTAAGAATTGTGTTGATATGGTTTGCAAAAAGAAAACTGAAATACTATTCTATTGCCCTAAACTTAGAAGAAAGTTGCTTTTAAATACCATCACGGTCCGCCATGCTGTCAAAGAAGAGCCAGGCAGAGTCATCTCGCCCATACTTTACAAAAGCAACATAATGGCTTGTTTCAATGCAGAGAACAGCAAACAATTCCATCTTCTGACAAGGTATACAGCCATGTCTCCAGTCCCAGTCAGGTAAGTCTTTGGGAAGTGACACTGGGTTGTATTTATGATTCAACCTCTTGGGATGAAGGTGGACCTAAAGTGAATAATTTAAGAGAAAAGAGTGAACAATCTTTCTTTTTACTGTAAGTTAACAGGTGCTCGCATAATGCTCATTATGAAGCTCGTTTACTATAATGCTAAATTCAGTGTTTTGGCCCATATATTTCATTAACCCTTACTTTTTAGCAGCAGCTTTAAGTATTTCATAAAAGTTTAATGACACAGTACCTGAAGAAAATAGTCCTTTTCAAAATAAAAAAAAATTTTAAATATGAATTTAAAAAATCTATACTTTGAAATACTGTAGTTAAAACCTGAACTGTCCTTTTAATTAGAATATTTTCCTCAGTCAGTAGGGAAATAAAGTACAAAACATCATCATAATAGTAAATTATATTACTTACTATATAAAAAAAAACAGACATTGATTAAAGTCAAACTCACTTGTGTATTGCAGGTTTTACAAAACTGCTTGATTTTTCCAGCAGAAATGTCAGAATCATCATAGCATTCTCTGCATTCATACATGGCAAGTCCTCCACATATCCGGCACTGTCTGGGAGCTACATTTTGGTAACAAATAATGCATCCCTCCATTAGGAAGCAAAAAATGTCATATTTTCAAAGAGACAGTGTTTATGTCATCTCTAAGAACCTCCCACCCTCATGTATTTAATTTAGTTCTTAAATTTAAGGTATCTTTAATCACAAAATCAAGAAATTTCACTTGCAAAAAGAAAAAAAAATGATGTTTATACTTACTATCTTCAAGTAAATCTGTTATATTTAACTCCAGGGAAGGAAAAATTTTTTTGAAGAGTTTGAAGTCTTTTCCAAATCGAGGCATCTGAATAATCAGACATGATGGTGCCTTAAAAATATATACATATATATTAAGTCTCAAAAAAAATTTTCTCTATAAAACCATAAACATTCCTGCTGTGATTTAGGGTATAATATAGATGGACTATAAATACGTTTAACCAAAATGTTTTCAACGTATTAAGCAGCTTCAATATGGACCCAAGTTTAATCATATGTTGATATCATGCTGTTCACAATGTTGTGTGCCAAATAAAAACAGCAACCACAATGGTAACGGTCCACTGTGCTAGGGTTCATAAAACAGAGGACTCTTTTAGCAACTATGGCACAAAACAGCCATTCATTTTTTATTTCAACAAATAAGAACACTTGTCAAAGAACATTTCTTTCAAAAATTAATGCAGTAAAAATTGTACTAATACAAAGTAATCAACAGATTTTAAACTTATTAAAGTTTTTTGCTTTCATGGAAGGAAGGAGAAAAAGTAAAAATCTTCCTTTGACATATCTGAGTAGAAAAAATTTCTGCTAGGACAAAATGTTAAATATTTTAGCCATAAAGACATGATAATGGCTCTGTTATACAGGATATAAATGTCTTTTGTTTTAATTGTCTAGTTATTTTACTAACGTAAATTAGTTAATGTTTCTCTTTGTCCCAGAAAGCCAGAATATTAGTCTTAATATTTTTCATTTGTACCAGCAGATATGGCACTTAATATTAACTGATTTGCTTGATTTTTAAAATCTTGAACTCTGTTCCTCTGTTTAACATGTATAAAGGAAGATACTGACTTTACTACAGGACCAAGCAGCTATAAGCATTAATTTAATTGCAAGTATTAATAAAATTCAATGAAGACATGTCACTAACCTCTGCAAATTTTAGGTTGCTATTGATGAAAGACCATTCTAGAAGCTGTTGAATTGTAGGAACACCAACTTTTTCATTTTTTTCCATAAAAATTTGATAGAAGTAACAATCTTGTACCTTTTGTCCTGCAGATCTAAAGGATAAAGAACACTCTGTCCTTAAAACAAATAAAGATTAAGGTGATATTGAAATGCTAAGTCACAATGTGAGAATGTTCATAAAAAAATAACTGAGAAACACTATATACTTTCCTAATATTAAGCGCTCTCTCCAGAAAGCCAGAACAATTTTATATAGAAAAAAGGGGGAAATATGGATCAAACACGTGGTTAACTACCTTCTAAATATTAGAAGTTAAAATATTTTAAGTTAAAAGTTGGTTTGTGTGTGTAACTGTGAAGTAAAAAAAGCTATCATGTTACAGCATCAATGATCGTAAACAGATTGCAAAACTAACTAGTTGAATATTTACTAGGAAGTAATAAGTAACGGCCCCTCTTATCTGCCTTATTGCAGTGGAGGGACTTGCGTAGCTCAATGAAAACTATGAGTTACGTATGCTATGCAGCAGTACCCAAGATGGGACAGGTCAGAGTGGAGAGTTCTAACAAAAGGTAAACCACTGGAGAAGGAAAACAGCAAACCACTCCAGTGTCTCTGCCAAGAAAACTCCATGGATTAAGATGCTAAAAGATGACATTGAAAACTGAGCCCCTCAGGTCAGAAGATGTTCAGAGAACTGAAGGATCTGGGGTACTATAGTCCCCGGGGTCATGAAGAGTTAAAACATCACTGAATGAAAACAAAAAGTAAATGACATATGATGACTTAAAAAGAAAAAAAATTGCCATTCTATAGACTCATAGAATCTGTGAGCTGGATAGGGACTTGGAGATAATTTATTTAATCTCATATTATAAGAGTTTCATGTGAGTTGTTATTGAAAAGGTCACACAAAGAATCAACAGAAGAGCAAGGGCTAGAAGTCAGTTCTCCTTCTTCCCAGTCTATTGTTCTTTCATTTTAGCATGTTGCTACATTTCTTCAACTAGGATTGTCTACCATTATTATAATTACCATAACTAGACTTCTCTTCAAAAAAGAATCATTCCTAAGAACACTCAATTTTTGAGTCATGAGTTATGTTTCAAAAAGATTAATCTTAAAATCTGGTAATAAACTTTAACAGAATCTCTAATTTGTGTGTGTGTTGACTTGAAATATCTAAATTATTTACTACATCCATTTCTAGATTTTTAGGAACTAAAAGTTAAAAATATGTGTATACATAAATACATATATGCAAATTTAAACATATATACATACAATAAAACCTATGTACAATAAAACCTTATCTATGCAGGAATCAAGATTCCAGAACAAAACTGCATCTGGATATAGCAATATATAAATATACAAATAAAATAATACAATAAATAAATATAAATATTTATAAATATACAAGCTATGTTATAAAATATACAAGCTAAGGAGAAGCAGAATTTTATAGTGGAAAGAGTACTGAATTCAGAGCTCAAGTCCTGGCTCTGCCACTTATTTGTTTGCCATATGACTAAAAGCAAAGCACTTCCCTCTCTGATCTTTATCCTCATCTGTGAGGAAAATGGACTTCATGCCCTAAGGTTCCAACTCTAGCATTCTGTAATTCTGTGAAATCAAAACACCCTCTTTGATGAGGAACAAGACAGCCTTAGTCAGATCAAAAGTGTAGCACAGAACCATGATATAATAATAATGAAGGATTTCACTTCTCCACTGACTCTTTCCTTCTAAAGTCAAAATCAGAGCAGCTAATCATTTTTGGCTTGTCTTTAAGACAATTTTAGCCTTCAAAAGGTAAAGGAAGCAATGACAGGGAATGGTTAAACTAGATCTGATGCTCACTAATACAAAGGGAACTGATGGCTAAAATCAAAATGATGAGAACTATAGGGGGAAGTAATTATTCCACCTTAAAATGTGTGGAAAAAGAAAAGTCATGGACAAGTTTGGCATATACCTAAGATTTTAAAAGAATAGATTTCAAAGGATTCATAAAAAAAGATAGGTAGAATCTCAAGTCATATAATCTTATGGGGAAAGTCAGGCAAGTAACAACAGCAAACTATGAGAAAAAAATTCTGTAGACACAAAAATAACTCCAAGAGACATGTCAAAAGAAACCAATGTGGATGCATAGGGAATTCATTGACCAACTCAGATTTTTGAAAATATACAGCCAGGCATGGTGTTACATACATCATCTAAAATCTCTGCTATTGGGGGAGGCTAAGCCTAGTGGATCAGGGATCCACCTTTGAAATCAAGAGTAGAGCTGCAGTAGGACTAAAGCTGATCAGCTGTCAGCATTAAGTTGGCATTAATATGATGAAACCTCTCCTCTCCCTCAAGGAAGTAGTGGGCCACCAGGCTGCATAAGAAGGGACAAATTGGTGCAGGCTGGAAAAGGATACAATTCAACACTTTCAAATGGATTAACAATGGAATCACACTCATGAATGTCTGCTGCACTTTCCAGTCTGGGTGAAGCTAGGGAGACCCAGTCTCAAAATTAAAAAAAAAAAAGAAAGAAAGAAAGAAAGAAAATATGAAGATAAAAGCAAGGTCTAGAATAGTAGATGAGCATATCTTCTCCTTAGCTTGTACATTTTGTTTGCTATATGCAGATTTGGATTTGTTATGGAAGTTTGGTCCCTATATAGAAAAGGATTTATAATGTACGTTTTACTGTGTGTGTATAAATATATAGGTGTAAACATAGACACAGATACAGTGGAATAGTGGATGGCATAGTATATACAGACATATATAGGTGGAACAGTAGATGGCACAGTACTGTTACCAAAGTTTCAGAAACACTAAGAGCCAGAAGCAGCAAGGTGGTAAAGTGGAGAGAGTGCTGGGCTTGAAATCAGAAAGACTCATATTCCTGAGTTCAAATCAAGCCTCAAACATTTACTAGCTGTGTGACTCTGGGCCAGTCACTTAACCCTGTATACCTCAGTTTCCTCAACTGTAAAATGAACTAGAGAAGAAAATGGCAAACCACTCCAGTATCTTTGTCAAGAAAACTCTAAATGAGGTCAGGAAGAGTCAGACAACTGAAAACAACTGAACAACAAAAAGCTAGAATCTATTTAGGCTAAGAAAGTCTATTTTAAGCTCTACTGCAGAGAAAGGAAGCATCAAAGCAGAGACAAGACTACTGGTAAATCAGATGATGAAAATAAAAACAAAAAAAAAAAAAAGTCTTCCATTTTCCAAAGAAAATTATCTTTGGGCTAGTAAGGAATAATAAGAAGGAAAAATAGAAGACAGCATCTACTTCTCCTTGGTAAGTTCAAGTCAATAGGGCAGATTAAACTAAATTCTGAGGAACTGAAAGAAATAGTTAACTGTCAAGAATGGAAAATACTCTGTGGGATAGAAGAAAAGCAAATTTTGATCTTGTTTCCAAAAAGGGAAGACAGTAGGGACTAAACTATAGGTCAGTGAGCTTAATTTCTATTCCTGGCAAAATTCGAGAACTTATTATCAAAAAGATGGTGAGTGAACACTTAATTCATTCAATAAGAAGTTATTAAGCAGATACTATGTGCAAGGAGGACCTCTGCTAAGGATGAAAAAACAAAATGAACAAAAAACCCTACCCTAAAGGGAAGACTTAGAGACAAGCAAGTCAAAAATAATTGGAGAGAGAGACAACACTGAGAGATGGCCAACCACAGGGTGGTAAAAGGCCTTAAGTCCATGCCATGTGAGGATCAGTATGAATAAGAGAGTATTTTGGGATGTTTAACCTTTGAGAAGACTTAGAAGATAATGACATCAGTCTGCAAGTATCTGGAGGCATGTGACAGAAAAACAAGGTTGGACTTGTTCTGCCTGGTAGATGTAGGAACAATGAGTGAAATTTAAAGGCTGGCAAGTGAAGTGAATGCTAAACATGGTCCATCCCTTGAATAATTTTAAAATACTGATCAATCTGGTTTATTCTGGTATTGTTTAGTAACTTCTACCTAAACAGATGCTAAGAAGCCATTCTGTCTCCTAGACCAGAAAAATACCCCACTTCCATGGAGGTTTACACAAAATAAGGGCAGGTTGATAGTTTTCTATATGTGAGCTAAAGGCTCTGATGGGAAAAAAAAAAACAAAAACTTTTGGAGACTGAAAAGTTTGATCATCCTAGAACTTTTAAAGATGTCACAAACTTACTATTTAAAAAATTCAAGTTAATTCATGCATATATAAATAGAAATTCTGATAATGTTCTATCATCTTTTTGTACATTCGCCAAAAGATCATGTGAAAACTAAGGAATGAGTATGACGAGGCTATTTTGCTGCCAAATAACTGTAGTGCTTACTCTGAGGAAGCAGGCTTAATACCTGAGAATATTTTTTTTATCATCTTCCTGCCTTCGACCCAAATAAAAAGTCATTAACTCACCCTATGGACTGGAGTATTTAGAATATGAACTCTTATTAGAGAAATAATTTCATTAAAAAGTTAGTCCATCATATAATAATAGTCATATTACATTATGAACATCATTAATTAATAGTAATAATACAGTATTTTAAAATTTGCAAGGCACTTTATCTGATTTTATCTTAGATCTCATACAGGACTTCAAATTTCATTACAACATTAAAGATGCAAATGCTAATGCTGTTCGTGACTAAAATTCTACTGAAAACCAAAGAGACAAACTGAGAGGAAATCAGAACTTAGTGATGAATAAGCATAAGCATATCTTTTGATAATGAAGAATCTATGGGATTTGGAGTGAATTCTGAAAATACTCTCGCATAAACTCTTAAAGGATGAATGAATGTTTCCTTCACACCATATGAAGATAACAGTGCAAAAAAAAGAGTAGGTACAAGTCATCAAGTAAGACCACTTTGTTGATGCAGAAATCACAGACGATATTTTCAACTATGTTGAAAAGTCAAAACATAGCAACAGTAAAAGAGATGATGACCTGGCAGGAGAAAAAGAGAGGTGAAGTTGCTTCAAGCCCTTGAAAAGACTAACAAAAAAAAAAAAAAAAGGCTACCATCTTATACTGAACAAGAGATAGGTCATGAGCTATGCATACTTCATTCCACTTCTATGAGAACAGAAAAATAACCAAAAACCAAAGTAACAATGGTGCTTTTTCAAAAGCAAATTCCCAAATTAGTGCTGAATTCCTACATATTAACTGGTAGTGATTTCCCAGATAGCCAAAGAACCAAATGTATCAAGTTCAAAAGTTTTACTCAGGGTGAAAAACATTA
Source organism: Notamacropus eugenii (assembly GCF_028372415.1). NCBI lineage: Eukaryota > Metazoa > Chordata > Mammalia > Diprotodontia > Macropodidae > Notamacropus > Notamacropus eugenii. The sequence continues at coordinate 466,015,336 of NC_092872.1, read as the reverse complement.
CTAATAAGCTAAATAATTGAAACAGAGCCAATTTAAAACTAAAAATTTAATTCTTTAAGTTAGTGATAGAGAGGAGGAAATAATGTTCTTACAGAATGAGCTTACCTTAGAAGATTCTCCTAAAAGGTTCATTAACTTATTCTATGAAAATATTTGAACCCAATTTCCTAAAAGAATAGTCTGCAATAACATTTGTTTTTCAGATTAAAGTACAAATTTAAATTATGATCATTTTCCAAACTAAGCTTATTTTTCTGGAGAAACTACTGACTAAAATGAATTTAAAGCCACTGCTACCTAGAACATTACAAGCACTGAACAAATACTAGTGTTGAAGTCACTTCTACTGAAATTAGGAGCCTTAAAAGCAGTCTCAATTTTTTTAAACTGTCATGAAAGGATTAGAAATTTACCTTATCTTTAATAATGGTTCTACCCTCAAAATATGATGAAACAGGATGTTCAAGAATTCCTCAGGATCTAGGTAAAAAATGAAAGTAACTTAAGCAGAAAAGATTTAACCAAATAAATTTTGTTTACTTCTAAGTCATTTCAATTCCAAATTCAATTTCAAAATTAATACTGTTCTAATTAGCAACAGAAATCTATAATTTCCCTTTTTATCTAGAAATGCAAAAGGTTTCGTACATACAAAAACATACAAAGATTAAAACAGCACTGTCCTCCAATTTCATTATAATCATACTAATAGTTGAACAGTAATACTAGCTTAATTACAATGTGACACTTGCCATTTTTATGGGATATTTGGGATAAATGGATTAAGCCAATTTTCCCTACCATTTAAATAATAACTGTAATTTAATTTTTGATCAGTAGTACTAAAAGTCAGTTAAAGCACTGATAAGGCCAAGGCCAGGAGTTCCTATCTCTATAATTAGCAGAAAAATATGATTCTATGAAACTTGGCCTAATCCCAGATAGCCATCACTCTGTTAAAATAGGTATAGACATAAAAAAATATGGATGGCTCTATGGAATTAATCACCACTACTTGAAAAACTTCAATTAAAAAAAATTAGGCATCTTCTAAACAGCATTATGCTAGGTAATGGAACCTAAGACAAAGGCAAAAACAAAACAGTCCTCCTGAAAGAACTTACAGTTCAACTTAGAACTGACATTATATTATGAGCTGATTAATTACTAGGGCAGAATGTTATACAAATTTTCAGCTTTGGACACTGTTTCACACCAGGGGAAGATTGGAAGTTTGTGGGGTTTTTTCTTTGTTACAAAGTAAATAGGAGAGTATTTCTAGAAATGACTATGATAGAAGAATAAAAGTTCTTTAAAAAAGTTCTTAAAAAGAGTCAGCAGGTTCATTAACACATAAATAAAATGTGTTGCCCTTGCTGTCTATTTATTATTCACTCATATCACCACTTTGTTTTCAGAAGACAGAAAATATAATTTGCTAAAGAAAAAAAATTCATATATGTTTAAAAGTTACTTTCACCTTATGATAAACTGAATCTCCAGCTGTATACACACATGCTTTTAAGTAACTCATAATATACTTAACATAATTCCACTTCAATCTATATTTACTATATATACTATGAAGTCAATGTTACCTTTTTCCTCTGAAGTAAAACCTGATGCAGCCTCAACTTTTTCAAGTATTTTCCTCAATTTCATAATTTTTGTGGCACAAACATATCCATATCTATAATAGAAGATAAAATAGCTGCTTATTAACTTATAATAGCATTATAATTATATAGCCAACACTCAGAATTATACAAGTTTTAACTTCAGTATTTCATACATTAATATAATACCCAATTATTCTGAAAAAATACATTTTGCATAGTTTCTTTTCAGACTATGAGCACTTAAACAGATTCTGTAAAACAAGAAATATCTACCAAGATGATTTCATTTCTTTAAACAAAGATTTCTTATTGTCAGAAATTAAAACTTTTATTTTATTTATTTTATATACAGGTTCATTCACACATACCATCTATCTCCCCAATCATCAAAAACCTTTATTGGGCTATATTCTTTTATTTCTGCAAATATAAACAACTCCTACAACGAAAGAAAAATATGTCTATATTTCATGTACTAGGAAACAGAAAAGTTTTTGTAACTATAAAACTTTCATCTTATAATAAATATATTCCTTGCAAGTAATTTAAAAAAAAACTCATCTGTTTCTAATATAAGAGTTAACAGTTAGTTACTATATACAAAACATATTTCCCATTGTGGTCCTAATCCTTTACATAAAAAGTTATCCCAAAAGTCCTACTGCAATTTTAAGTTTTCATAACTTCACTAAGACTTTCTGAGACACTCTATCTGGGGTGGGGAACCTGCAGCCTTGAGGTCATATGTGGTCCTCTAGGTCTTTGGGGCAACTCTTTGACTGAATCCAAACTTCAGAGAACAAATCCTTTTATTAAGAGGGTCAAGGCAATGTGAGAGAGAGCTTTAGTACATTGGTCAAATTTACATGAGGGCATGGACCAAATGTTGCATGGATTGAGTAGGCATGGTTGAATTGCAGTGAGGATTATTGGAGGGATTTTCCACAATGGAGTTGGATATACTGAGTTAGTATCAGTTAAATTTTACTTTTGACTCATTATATACAATGAGTATAATTCAATACAATAAATTTAAATGCAATGTGATTTATTTCCTTCATTTAAACACTATTCCTACTAACGTACACATATGACAATACAGTGAGAATCCCAAGCATCTTCCCACCATAATCACTGAAGTTCAATATATTCCATTAAGGTTATCTAAGGCATTCATGTCTAATTCTAAGGCATACACTACATAGTAACTTCACTGCAGTTAAGAAATTTGAACACCAAGATAAGTTATAGTGGGATGACGAAAGTACATTTTCTTTAAAAGTAAGTATTAGGACTAGGCATGGTGGCACATTCCTGGAATCCCTGCTACTAAGAAAGCCAAGAATAATGGATTACTTGAGCTTCAGAGTTGTGAACTGCGGCAGAGATAAAGCTGGACAGGCATCTGCAATAAGTCTGACAGCAACATGGTAAGCCCCTGGGAGCAGAGGGCCACCAAGCTGCTGCCTAAGCTGGGGTGACCAACTGGCCCAGTCAGAAATGGAACAAGTCAAAGTTTCTGTGCTAATCAGCAGCTGAAATTTCAGACTTGGTGAGAAAGGAAGACCATATAATAAATGTATGTATATATATTCTATAGTTTGTGTGTGTATATATACACACACACACACATTATTTTTAGAATATACTGCAAAAAAGATAGAATTTAGTTATTTTCCCCTCCATGTTACATAATATGGTAGAGTGGTTAACTACCATACAAAAGTTAGCAACCAAATACCTATCCCAAAGGCAGGATATTAAGTTATAATATTGTGTATACTTACATTCTAAGAGGATTTACAATCTCGGTCCTCAGTAGTTCTTGAGTTTCACTATAATATTCTACATCATTCTTTTCTTTTGGCCTAAGTAGGACAGTGTCCAGAACAGAACTAAAAGAAAATAAGCTGAAAAACAAACATAAAAATGCATTTGGAGGGGCTCTCAACATGTGGAAATATTAAGTTAATACAAGAACTAACAAACTGATTCTAAAAGCAAAAATAAAAATTGGAGGACTAGAATATAAAGTAGAGGAAAAAAGTAAAACATTATTAAATACTAATGTTTTCAAACATGAAAAACTGAAACTCCTAGGAAACCCATCATTCAATTTAATTTAAATAGAGTACTCACTTTATGCAGAATACCCACTGCATTAGAAGCTAGAGACAGGAAGTTGAAAAATAAAACTGGCTATGCCCTCAATTCAAATAACAATCTAACAAAACCCTACTACATCCAACCCACTACACCAGGCACTAAAGATACAAAGACAAAAATCAACATAGTCCCAACTCTCTGAGAAAGACTTACACTCTACACATATATATGCAAATAAGTATGATAAAGGTAAACTGAGGAAGAAAAAGCACTAACAACTGGACAGATGAGGGAAAACTTCATGGAGGAGAAGAGTCTGAAACAAACCTTAAAGGACAGCAGTGATTCTGGGTGTTGGCAATATAGTTGACATGTAGTTGGGAGTACCTTCTGGGCATGAAGGGTGACTTGTGGGAATGAACAGGAGGAGGTCTGTTAAACATGGGGGAAAACTGGTAGCCTAGTTTAGACTAAACAGATTTGATAGAGGACAGTAGTCTGAAATAAGGCTAAAAAAGTAGGCAAGAAGCAGATTATAGGGTCTTATAAATCCTAAGTTGAATATTTTCAATTTTATCCTAGAGGCAACAGGGATAATTTGAGGCTCTTAGACAGCTGAGTGGCATGGTCAGACCTGTACCTCAAATAGATGACTTTGGCAGCTGTGTAGAAAATGGATTAGAAAAGGGAAAGACGAAAAGCAGAGAAACCAATGAGAATCTTTTGTAGTGCTCTAGATAAGAGCTGAACTAGGGTGGTAATCATGTAAATGGAGAAGAGAAAGATGCATGATATGATGTGGAGGTAAAACTAAATAAGACTTAGCAACTGACTGGATAGGAAAAGTTTGAGAGAGGAAAGAATCAAGGAAAACTAGGGGATTAAAAACCTAGGTGACCAGGAAGATTGGGCCTTCAGTAGAAATAGGAAGGTATGGAAGATGGTCAAGACTAGGAGAAGGATAATAAGTTTACAAGCTAATGGAGGAAAGGAATAAAAAAACATATACCCAAACACAATGTAATGTAGAATGTGGTAAATGAAAGGAGGAGTCAGAAAAAATGCTGTAAGAAATCTGAGAAAGGAAAGATCTTTCACAACTAAGGGTTAAGGGAAGCCTTCATGGGGGAAAAAAAGGAACCTGTGCTGGAGTTTGAAAAAAAGGAGAATTTCAATACATGATGTGGAGAAAACCTATTCCAGGTATAGGGAAAACTGCCTACACAAATATGTGTAAGTAGAAAATTACAGGACAAATGTGGGGAACAGCTGGAAAGAAATCCAGATTCCCTAGAATGTGAAGTGTGAAAAAACAGTAGTGCTAACTATGGCTGGTAAGGTAAACTGAAGCCAGATTATAAACATTTGAAGATACCTCTTATCCCCCAGGAGGTCCTGCCAGGGTGAAGCAACTAAGAAATAGGAAGGAGGATGAAATGAAAATGGGATAGAAATTATTTTTTAGGATCCAGTGGGGAAGACAAGGCATGACAACACTGCCAACATGGCAAGAAGATAATTGGATATAACAATTACAAGGGGAACCACAAGGTCTAATCATTTTGACAAAAGTATTAATCTAGGTCAAAGACTGACAAAACCACAACCATTCTAGATTTGTTCAAATCATGGCTCTGTCATTTAATATTTTGAGCAAATCACTTAACTCCTCTGGGTTTCAATTTCCTCATCTGTAAAATGATTATGTTAGACTACATCTTCTCTAATATTTTTTCAATTCTAAATACCATGATAGTTCTAATTAAAGGGAAAAATCATCACATGCTAACAAAGAAGTAACTCAATTCACTGCATAACAAGCTGCACATACAAATATTACAGTAGTTCTACTGCATATCTTTTGAATAACAGATTTCTGAATTTGACCCTACTCCCTAAAATCTTTTGAATGGTTTATTTCTAGATTTGATTCTACTCCATAAAAGAAACCAACTACACACCAACAAATGGACTGCTGTAAGCCCCACTGTTTGATGCATACAGAGCTAGCAGTACTTGTTAAATGCTTTAGAGAATTAAATGTTTGGTGTGTATTACCTTTAGTGCAGTATGTATTGCTTCTAATATTATCATTAACCTATCACCTCTGTCACTCAACTATATTTCAAACTTACCAGAATAAGGTAGAGTCTAAGTAACAAGAATTGTAATGGCCCTGGATACCTTTCTTCTTTCCAATCATTACCTCTAAACCTTCTTTTTCCATTTTTGGTGGAGTATTCTCTTCCACCACTTCACTTAAGTAACCTCCAAATGCTGAAAAGATAAAATTAACATGACAGTATTTCTCAAAAAATAATTGGGTTGTTTGTTTCTACCCACACTTTCATGTTTCTTCACTACATTTTGATGCACTGCTACATAGCTACTATGGAAACCAGATTCCCAAGATTAAAAATGAGTTTTACTTGCATTATTTAGCTCAGTTTACAAAAGCTGTAATTGATTCCTGCCTTTTTTTTACCCTTAACCCACCCCACATATTAATTAGTAATTAATATATAGCCTTTTAAGATCATATATAGTAACAGCAAAAGTTGGCCAAGTAAAATTCTTTTACAAATGTTTATTTTGTTGACCAAATCAAAAAGAGTTGTTTTAATTGTTGCAATTAAAAGCACATTTTGTCACTAAGACATTTTCATAATGCAAAGAAACTAACAGAAGGAAGCTAAGAAGGAAAAGAACAAGTAACCTCTGAAAGTAACATGGTGAATTTATTATAAAGTTTTTTTTTCAAAAGTACTTTCCATAAACATTTATTGCCAAAAAATTGCTAACACTTTGCTTGCACCCACTCAGCTCTTAAAAAGAGGTACTTTTCAGCATCTATGCAATAACTAAAGTTGTCTAGTCTAGGCAAGGGATAATTTCAGGAAACTGAAACCTTTAGCAGAGAAGAAACATGCCTTACGTTACTATATCAAAAACAATTTTCTAATATAAGACCAAAGTGTGTGTTTACTTTGCAGTAAGCAACTCATTTAGACAAAGAAGTTGGTATAAAAAAGACTAATTTCAATCCTCTGAAATAACTGAAAATTAAATGACTAAAAAACAGTAAAGGTTAAAAAAAAATTTCTTGATTTTAAAAGTCCTCAGCCACTATGTACAGTTAAAATTAATTTCTCATCTAGGATAACTAAAAGTGTAATCACTATGAGACAATGAAGAGATTCTGTTGTTGATAATATTGTTGGAAAGGCATATTAATGCTAACCGGAAACTGGCTACAATATTTTCATTTATAACTACTGTACAAAATCCTGAGATTGGAAATAGAATCTGTTCCAAATTGAGAATAAATTAAAAGGCTGCAAATACCTAACGAGTCAATCTGTTCCAAACTGAAAATAAATTAAAAGGTTGCAAATACCTAAAGAGTTGCACCGTTCAATCTGGTTGGAAACTGGCTGAAGTGAAGCAAACCTAGAATCAGGCCTGCAGCTCTTGAGTTTAACGAACAGCGCCTTCTTCAGGGCACAGGTGAAATAACGCGTGCCCCTGAAAGTTCCATCTGTACAGCCTGCACATTCATCTTCCTGAAATAAAATATGCTTAGAGGTGAATCATTCTGCATATACAAAGGTGACGCTTAAAGAACTAGATAATGTTGAGTGATTTTTTTTTTTAATTTATCCTGCTCTTGATTCACTGGGAATGATACTGAGATTTCCATTAGGATGATTATTTCTGGGAGTTTAAGACATTAATGAAGCTAACGTCTTTATTTTAAAAGTGACAAGTATGGACCCATCATTTCCTTTATTTATTCTTTAAAAGAAAGGCTTACATCTTCTCTGGGCTAGAGAATCTCTTCTACCACTACCTCAAGTAAGGAAAAAAATTGAAGACATTATTTTCTTTAAATACACAATGATAAATATTATTCACAGCAATGAAAAATGAACTAAAAGGAAAAAAGGAAGATTAGCCCTTAAATGAATCATACTTCTCAGATTCTCCCCTTCTAAAACATGTAACAATAAAGGAAAAAAATCCTTCTGCATATCTCTAGAATCATTATTATTAGGTATAGTAGAAACTGTAACATTGTTGGGATAAGACGAGAACTTTATTGTATTCACAAGAGAATGCCCTTTTCCAGGAGATCCCTCTCTTGCAGCACAAAAAACAGGTTACCATCACCATTTATTCTCTCTTGCTTCCCTCCATCACAAAAAAAAAGGGATTTCTAAGGTCAAGTCTTCCTATCTGTGGCCTTCTTACTCCCTCACACTTCTTTTAGGACCTTGCTTTGACAGCTACCATCTCTATCATGTATGTTCAATCTCTCCTTCACTGGTTCTTTCATATCTGCTTACAAATATACCCAAGTCTCCTCAATCCTTTAAAATAAAAAAATAAAAAAACTCCCCTGACCCTTCTATCTCATCTATCATGCTAACTCTCTCCTATTAGTCACAAATAAATGTCTTTTAAAAGATGCCTACAGTCAATATCTCTATTTCTTCATTTCCTCATCTCTGTTCCACCTCTTACAACTGGGCTTTTCATTACTTTATTGCAACTCTGAAAAGGTCACCAATGATTATTCCTAATCTCCATGCCCAAATGCTCTGGTTGTGTTCCTTGAGCTCTCTGCAATCTCTGACACTGCTAACACGTTCCCAACTTTGCTAACCTCCTCCGTTGGTTCCAGAATATATTCTGCTTCTCCTCCTACCTGACAACCCTTCCATCTCCTTCCTATTTGCCTTCTTCCTGATCCCTTATATTTCAGTTATTTTAGAGCCCTCCTCTTCTCTCACCCTCTACACTTTGTCCCTTGTCAATCTTATTTATTTTCACAGCTTCAGATATCACCTCTGTAAAAGGATCTTCTAAATCTCAACCTTTAGCCCTGACCTCTCTTACATGTCTCTGATTATCACTATAGAAAAAGACTTTCACCTCAGGAATTCATATAGCACTTTAAGTCCCTAACATACTTATAATATTGTACATCACAGGTATATTTCTCTTATATCCAGCTACAATACAAGCTTAGAGCACGAGTCACTGTCTTAGCTAAACTTTCTGTCAGCACAGTGCTCTGAACAGAGTAGATGCATAACGTTTATTATATGAATGAATAAATTAATAAGTGAAGGAAATATTTTCCTACTTATTAAATAAACCATTTAGAAGGCATATCTCTAAATGATGGCAAGAAATCTCTTTCTGACTCATCAAAGTTAGGCTCAATATTTACTGTTTTGCTCATGACAATCAAAGTTGAAAGAAAGATGAAAAGTAGAATCCCAGATGTGGAAATTATTGCCAAAATCATAAAGTTAGATCATGCAGTATGATCTTTCTGTTTAAAAGGAATTAAAATGGCCTTTGGTAAAAAGGTTAAAATAGCTCATTTGAACTCATTTGGCTGTACTTCAATACTTTAATGGATTTGTGATTTCAATACTTATACTCTGCAAAAATCAGACTGCAACCTACCTATACCTTCTCATTTTATGAAACTTTTGTCTGTGCCTTCTTGTATGTCACTCTTGGGAAAAATATATAATATGCTGGGAGGCTTTATCTGGATCTCTTGATATATCAAAGAATCTTTGGGCTGTTCATTGGTACTTCCCTTGCTCTTAACCTATGATCTGTCTACCTCTTTTTATGGTCATATATTTCCTGATAACACTGTTTCTGTTACTTCTCTCAAATAATTCTCCTCCGGTGAGAGGTTATTGGTGGATCTATGTCCATCTTGCACCTCTCCATCGTCATCTGAGTAGCCTGTAACTTTTATTCTTTGGAGACTTGTATTTGATGACTCACAACTATTCAGTGTCACTGGGAGAATACTGATGTTTGACTCAGTGACTAAAGGATGACTAAACAAATTTTGGTAAATGAATTATTTGGAATATTACTGTTCCATAAGAGAAAACAAACATTGAGAATTCAAAGACATATGAAGTGATGCAGAGCAAGGTAAGAAGAATCAAGAAAACAATATGCACAACGATTATAAAAATATAAATGGAAAGAATAAAAAAAAAAACTATACTGTATAATTATGACCAAATTTGGTCCTGGAGAAGAATTGAGAAAATGCATCTCTGTAAGGGTGTATAATATTTCATATGCTATCTGCCATGGTTTGATATATTGATTGATTTAACTAAACTTCTTTTCCCCCTCTCTTTTCAAAATTCTGAGTTAAAGAGAAATGCCTTGATGAATGAGAAAGGAATATAAAATTCAAAAGCAAGTGATATTAAAATATGATGAAAAAGATTTAAAATTTAAAAGATGCACTTCTGTTTCAGGAAGAAACCTGAGGTCATTAAAAACAAAGGCAATTCAATCCAATATCCTTCTGTTCAATTCTGGGCCTAGCTCACTGTCTAGTCGCAAAATCTATCCAAAGTATATCAACCCAAGGATCAGGCAGATACGTTGTCAACCCAATTGGATATCAGTTTGGGCAACAGTTATACTTCAGCCACTTGGTTATTTCTGTGAAGATACTTAAAACTGAATCCTTTTATGTTGATTATTGTTTTCATTTAGAAGGCTCAACAATGTTCCAAGGCTTGATGCTATCAATATAAAACTGTCCCAAACAGGGGCATTAGGAATATCTCACCATCTATAGAGAATATCTCTTCCATTTGCACTCTGCACTGGACATCCTCCATGACTGTGGCAAACACCTTTAGAAAGCATCACTAGAGGATTAAATAAAGTTATCTCTGCTGATACATAGAGTTCAAGAAATCTCACATAATTTTGATATATGCATGTGAGATATCTTGTTGGACAAGACTCTAAAATATTTCTACCAAACATTCTGTTTTATTCATCAATAGCAACAAGCCGTGGGAACTTTTATTTACTCTTGAAACCATCGAGAGTCACAATTAGAGTCACAATGTGGTGGCTCTATGGTCACTAATAAGGAAAAAAGTTTGCTATGGAAATCTTGACATCTTTTTTTTTTCTATTTTCCATCTCTTTACTGAACTTCTAGTTTCATCCTCAAATGCCCTAGCATAGATAAATGTCTCACCAAGTTTTCTTTAAACTTGTTTTTTGACACTGCTTCTCACTGTTTTATGAGGTAATACTGTTGATAATCTTCCATCATCATCCTTAAGATTTTAAAACAATAAATTTATTTATATTCTAAGCCATTGTTACTCTTGACTGCAATATCTTTCTGCTTAGTAAGGAGTTCGAGTATTTGTATGATGATGTAGTTTCCAGGCTTTTGGATTTACATTAGTTAAACTTCCTTAGAAAATAATGATAGTATGTCTTTTATCCATTTCTCACTTTTTGATGTCAAGTTTGTTTACATAGATCAAGCTGGAGTTCCCTCAACTGTGTGACATATCTTCTAATCTGTATTCTTTATTCTAACAAGTAAGTGGTCTGAGTATATAGGGATAGCTTATTTATGAAAGATTCTCACCTCAATAATAATTCTTTTCCATGTCATCAAAATATCATTTCATTTCTGATGTTATTTGATGTTTGCCATATCTAGCATTTCCTGACTCTGTTCTCAAAGGAAGATAGATCTGGGGCTACTACATAATCTACATTTCTTGTTTCTTATTCTTAAACCAAAGAATATTTTTTCCACTCTCCCTTAAGCCTACCCTTGCACTAAAGTCAATGAGTATTAAAATATAACTTTATTTAATTCAGAGGGTTGCATATAGTTCTTTGGAGAATTTCTATCATCTTTAACAGATGTAATTGCATAAGCTGCAATTATTTTCACAATGATCTTTAAATATTTATCACAAGCACTGCAATATGAGAAACCAAGATGTCTCCTGTTGCCTTCAGATACAGTATAAAACCAACTCTACCAAGTCCTTATCTGTCTTTTCTCAGAGAAACTATGAACTATCCTTCCATTTATGTGTGACTGCCTTGTCTTCTGATTTCATTTATAGTGAAAATGTCAAGACTGACGTGATTACAAGTTTGTGCAATTTCTGCGCTGGTCATCAGACAAGGATCTAACATTTAGAGTGTAATTAATTTAATATTTATAGACAAATTTTAAAACTTTGTGATTCTCAGAACCCTCTATCTTTTTTCTCCATTATGTCAGTGTTCCTGCAGAGTGGAGAAGAACACAGGAGTGACAGTCATTTTATACTTTTCTTTATTTTAAGGGATGCCATGGCCAAATAATTTATAACGAAGTGGTCAGTCTACTGGTGATGACCCTCTGTGTACTTAACTAAGCTGGTTCTCAGGAAGCTGATACAGCCTGGTGTCAAGACTATAAGTATTTCAGGCATGGTAGAGCCGTTCATACCTTGTGCTCTGCTGGCACAACTTTCAGAAACCTAGAATCAATTCCATGCCATAATGAGGCACTGAAGTAGAATTCTGCAGAAGCAAACAGGGTTAACAAATAACTGCCTATAGAGAATTATTAGCAAATAAGAAGTCTCAATATACAAATTAACATTGCAATGGCATGAAAGAGTTAATTTACCAAAATCAGCAATTTATTTTTTACACTTATTGCACTCTAAATGCAAAGATTTGTTAAAGTAGACTGTGTAAGTAAGCAGACAAGGCTACTACATTTCTCCTTCTTTTAGAAATATCAAGAAAGCATTGTAAAATTATCCTACTCTGAAGTCTTTGATCTGAAAGAGAAACCTTATTTGTCTTTCTTTAACTATCAATTCCAAAAAAAGTCCTGTTCTCCTCTATGATCAGTCCAGGAAAGACTTCTCCCTTGAATTCAATAGGGCAGTGAATGAACAAAAGCAAAGGGCCCTTGTCTAAGCCACACTGGGAGAATTTAAGTAACAATCAGACTAAGATAAATAATAACCTGTCATTACTTCAGTTTTTAGAAGTTGGGGGTAGTATTGACCAGATGGAAAAGAGAAGCATTGAAGGGAGTGGTCAAAAAAGAACTAAATGATTTTAGGAACACTATTCTCCAAAGGGCATGCTGGCAGGTAAACTATTTTGTTTGAAGAAGCAAACTGTAACAACTTTTACCTTACCCTGATTTCTGTAACTACATTTTGTTATATACTATGAAATATTTCTCTTCAAGTATCCTATAAATTGGGACTTGTGTTTTATTGATGAATTCCATTCTCCTGACTCAATTAAAAAATTTCTAAAAAGTGAATAATCCAAAGTTTTTTTGGTTTTTGTTTTACATTTGGTGATTTAGGTTGGGGATTTCTGGGGAATATGGTGGGGAAAACACATTGCAAAGCAAGAGAGAGAATGGTGTAACACATTTATTTTCCTAACTGTACTAGTTAGGAAAGCCAGTACTAAAATTAATTTACATTCCCTGAGCACATACAAAGTAACAGAAAAGAGAATTAAATATGAAATATATTGGGCAACAGAAGGCAAAGTAAGAATAAAAAAAATCTGTTTTAAATGACCATACTCATACACACATACATAACACATCCATACACACATATCATTTTGATGGTTATAGGTAGTATTTGCCCATTTTAACAAATAAGAAATTCTATATAAAGCCCCATGTAGAAAAGAATAAAGAAGTTTTATGGGTCAAATCATATTACCAGTTCCAGTCCTGCTAATACTTCATTTAGTCCTGGTGGCTGACCAATCCAACGGATTACACCAAAGAAAGGAGGATTATCTTTAACTTCAGCCAACGAGCCTACTTCAAGACCATGTGAATTACTTGAGGGTACAGTCAAAGGTGGACTCTCCTGGACAGGAGAGTTGCTTAGCTCTCCCATCACTGACTGAACAGAGAGAGACAGAGGACTATGCCCAATACCTCCGTTGGTATTTGGCATCTTTGTCAAGCTAAATGGTAAAGAGTGAAATCTGTTCTCAGTCGAAGAGTTCATAGAAGGAGGTTGCAGAGGTGGTGAAGAATGTCCAAAGTCTGGAGATATATCCGTCAAGGATTTTGCAGGGTCTTCAGCAACTATAAAAAATAAGTTACTCCTAATTAGGAAATCAACTTGAGTATTATATTTTTTCTTATATCTTTAAAAAAATAATATTTTATATCCTTTATAATTGAATCCACTACATATAAAACATCTTACATACATTCATATATGAACCAAAATAATTTGCTATAAAACTATTAAATTGCAACCAAAACTCAAAGGACTCTTTTCTATTTAAAGACAAATTTAAGTAAGGCCTTTTTTTAGGGTTTTTTCTGGTTGGGTTTGTTTAGAGTGTGTGTGTGTGTGTGTGTGTGTGTGTGTGTGTGTGTGTGTGTGTGCGCGTGTGTGTGTGTGTGTGTGTGTGTGTGTATGATTTCATACATTCTCTTCAATTTCACCCTCTTAAAAATAAAATTACCTTTCATGAATTGAATATATTTAACCAAATTCTAACAGAAATGGTTTTAGGTAAGCTAAAGTACTCTACCAGAGAGACTTACTAGCTCTGGCATAACATAGATAAACAAATACCAAAATGAAGAACTGTTTGGGTTTTTTTTGGAGGGGGGGAATCTGGATCCATGATAAAATCACAGAAATCACAAAAGAATATACCTTCCTTGAATTATTGGAACAATCATTTTGTTTTATTAGAATTTCTTGCCTTTGGAAAAGAGCATTACATAGAAAAAGCATTAACAAATCTTACAAGATAAAAAGCGATGAGAAAATGAAATCAAAATCAAATTTATTCACATATGCTATTGATACATAATAATGTAATTGATTACAAAAGTATTCAAAATGTAGTGCTAAAAAGTAGCAAAATTAGAGTAGTTAAGGTCTATTTATAAAATGTCTTATAGTATGGTTTTGGTTCCCAATACTTGAACATGCAGAATGATCTTTCAAAAGAGAAAGAAATCTATGTTGACTTAAACTTTCAACAGAATTACACATAGACACATATTTCAAAGTTCCCTTACTTTACAAACTCCTAAAGACAATCATAAACTATTTACCACATGGTTCCCAATATTCCTGAGATGTAGCTGCACTTTAAAATTGAGATAATACTATTTAGATGATACATGAATAAACTCATTTTATGGTAGGATGGTTGTCACATACAAAGAAAAAAGAAAAACAAGCCCTACACAAGAATTATAATAGCTATAACTTCCCAATAAAGGGACATTCTATCTGTGAAATGTCCTATAGAAGAGAAGAGGCTCTTGGACCTACTGATTCAAATATGGCAGTAGGCATGAAATTTAATGCCTAAAGAGAAGGGTGGTAATGACTTCTCTTCTCTAAAGTGTTAAGATAAATCCCTTAACATTGCAGAATGATAAACAACACCAGAAAACTAAGTTACTTCAGGAAAATTAAGTAAGATCAAAATAATAATAATAGCGTTTGCTAATAGGATTGTTACTTGTGACTAGTTAATATCAACTGGACTAGCACACTCACCTTATAGGCTAATCATGAAATATCAGTCTTGTATATAGTACCAATTTGGAGAGAATGTGATTTAGCTTAGACAATATTGCAAGATTCTACCGTATTTTTTATTTTTATTTCAATAATCAAAGTTTGTCTTCGGCTGAAATGTGTGTACATGTGTGTATTTCTTACTTATTCAGATCAGGTTTTCCTCTTCCCGAATAAATAAACCAAAAAAGAAGGAAAACAAAATTACTATTGAATACTTTAAAATATTGCCTTAATTAATTTCAAAAGTAATCCAAATCTACATCAGTATTTTCATTTTATAAATATTAATACAGTGTGCATTGTGGCCTACTCATTTTGTTTATGAAAAACTACATAAATTGAAAAAAAAATGAGGGGAAAAAAATGTCACTCTATTTTCCACCCTAATGAGCTAAGAGATGGATAGGATTACTATTAGAAGAAAAAAAAACTTTAAAAAATTCCAAATTACCTTCATCAATGTACCATGTATTTTTTGATTTGGTTTGTGGTTGAGAATAAACAGAACCACCATTTAAGGTGTAAAATAATTCAGATCTGCTTCTATTTCCAGGGTCTGAGGTAGATCCTATGGATCAAGAGAAGTTCCTTTTTAAAACTCCAAGTTTTGGTGAAAGGAAAGAAAGAAAAAAAAGCTACGTAGATCCACATGCATACAGAGTCACAATCAATTACACAATCAATAGATACACAAACAAAACATTATTCTACTGTTTTCAGTTTTAAAACTTTGTTACCATTTTGGTAATGCCAAAAAGATTTGTATGCTCAAGTGTCAATACAGGAGAAGGAAGTTAAGAAAAACCTTTCAGTATTATTTTGTAATCAAATTGGGTTTTTTAATAGTTGTTTTTTTTTGCATACAATTTTTCACTGGAAAAGTCAGCCTTTCCTAATATTAGGTGAAGAAACTGGGTCTATTAGTATTTATTTTAAAAGTTTCTTATTTACATAAAAACTCTTATGCTTATCAATTTTTCTATACCTATTTCATCATTATGGGTACATTAAAACAAAGAAAAGATTCAGTAACTGATTTCATTTATTTTTTTAAATCAGCCTTTGAAACTATAGGTTGCAAAATTCCCTTCTTGGTTTCTTCATGCACTAAAGGAAAAGTAACACAATATTATACAAGCAATGCTAAGAAAATTTCATAGCCTAGTCCTTCCTGATCCCTATCTTGCAGAACATATCCCTGAGGAATCTCCAGGGATCTATTCAAAATCTGATTTTCTTTGATAAACAAATCAATAACTATACAAAGTCGTTCCAGTTTTAGTACTTTAGAAGTCTATTATCAGACCAACACAATTAAGCACATATATTGATATAATTAAGATATGTGTGTACATATATACATATAGATACTGGGTGGCTGTTAAAGTAATGAACTATGTGACCTAGAATACAAAAGTTTCATATCCTTTTTGAGTTATAGATCAGTCAATATCACGTAGGTTCCAAGATAATACAAGGTCCAACATACTTTGAAGCATTTTTGCAGCCCAAAGTACTTTTATAATATACTTTCCTCTTAATTGATTTAAAATAGCATTATTTAGTTGACATACCCCATCCTAATCCACATTAAGAATCTCATGCAACCTTTCAATATTGTAAAGAGACTCAATTAACTGACATGTAATTACCACCCATGCAGTGCCTCCAATATTTAAGAGGTATTTTTTTAATGACACCTCCACAAATACACAATACACATACACATCCAACAGGAATACAGTATAAAGGAGTTTCTATGATCAATGGCTAGATGTGTTTGGGAAAGAAAAGGCCCACATACTCTGGTGGCCCAGAATTTTATCTGTCCTCCTGGTGGTTAGTAAAGTTCATATGATTATCATTAAGATACTTCATCTTACGCAAAATAACACATCCGTGAAAGATGCACGCAAATAAAGCACTATGTAAGTGCATAAAGCACTGTGCACATGTATTATTACAAATAATAATTTTTAAACCAGTGAATTTATAATTCCAAATTGTATTCACAACGTTTTAAGTCAAAGGTACCCAAAATTAGTCAATTTTGATTGACAGACCTTAAAACTTGACTCAGTTGATTATGCTCAAGCAATAGCTGTACCCCTCACCACCCAGGCCCCAGTGACCATTTACATCTGCTTAAAAGGGCTGAAGAACTAGCCTCAAGTCAAAATTTCTTACAAAATTTTCTTCCATTACCAGAAATATCAATGTATTGCTTAAGAACAAATAACTCAATTCTGACCTCTGTTAGTCTCTAACATGAGAATCACATGTTAACAGAAACTCTCATTCTATTTAAGCATACCTGTAGCCTTTGGTTTACTATGACTGGACAAAGCTTTATCCCCACCACCTCTTGGCATAAACGCAAGTTTGGGAGGCCTTCTTTCTTGTGTCACACTGTCTGAAACATTAGATATGTTTTTTAAGTCCTCAATTTTAAGAAGTGTATTAAAGCAAAAAAGTAAAAATCAAGCAAAAGCTATTTTGAAAGTAGAGCAAACAAAAAATCAATATTCATATGGTCAATCTGTTACAAATTTGCAATTTTGTGGGTTCCACCAAAGATACAAAAGCATCTTACCTTCAGAGTCTATTACAAGAAGTTATAGTCAGAAGAAACAAAAGTTCATTCAGTCTAACTTTATTTTAAGGTGAGGAAACAGGGGTCACAGAAAAGGGAAGTCATTTGCTCAAATTTATATTAAAAAAAGAGCAACATCAGGACCTGAACCCAGGTCTTCTGATTCTCCAGGTGTTCTGATTCCACATCTACTGTTCCTGCACTAAACCATGCTTTATCCTTAAGTTACACTGCCTCTGTGACTGGGAGGTGGGACCATGAATTCCAAACCCTCCATTTAAAGGAGAACGCTCAACTCAGACATCTCATTTCTCATCTGGCTGAACTACTTTTGAACTTGGCCGATTTCTCCACCATGCCCTGGAAAGCTCATTACTGGGAACTTTCAAGATCTCATCAGCCCTGGTATTCTACCTCATCATCACTTTCCCCTTCCCTCTCCCTTCATAGCTTCCTTTTGTATGTTGTCTTTCTCCCTTTAGGTGATAAGCTCCTTGAGGGCAGGGACTGTCCTTCCTTTAGCTTAGCAAGTGCCTGGCACATAGCTTAATAAATGTTTGGAAAATGTTATTCCTACTCAAAATTTTCTAAAAAGTCAAAACTCATCCAGCTTAATAGTTTAGCCATTTGCAAACATGCTCAATCTGATATTTAAGATTACAAATAAAAATTCATGTATAGTTCAGGATTTTAAAATTATTCAGCATTTAATTATGTGTGGTGAATATAGCTATAAATGCAGTATGTAAAACACAGAGGCATATGCACATAAGTTAGCATCCAAAGACAATAATAAATTTTGTAACAGATTTCTTAACGTAATTCTAAGAAACAAAGTCACATTTAGCACCAAGACCAGTACAATACCATAAATTCTATTTTGAGCTAAATATTCAATATGTTGAAAAGGTATCTGTATAAAAGCCAATATGGAAATATTGTCCCTGAAAAAAATCTATGTCACATTCCGCAAGATGTATATAACACTTAAATATCATACCTGATAAAGCTGTAAATCAGCCCAAATTGTATCATCCAAGGTAGATTTTGGAAGATAGGAAAAAATGGGGAAAATTTACATTTTTACACAAGGAAAAACCACTTTTAAAATGGGACAAAAGGAAATAATATTGTATTAATTATCTCCAAATAATGGTTGGTCATTTTTCCACTGAGGAAAAACTACACATTTTACTACATTTACTACTGCATTTACTACAGTAATTAGCCTCAACCAGATGCTTGAATTTTTAAGCAAATTGCAGCATAGAGTATTTCTTTTAATTCGTAATTAAAATGGTAATTATTTCAAGTTTATTAAATTAAAAAGAAAAAATGCTAAGTACAATATTAATCAATGAAATAAAGCAAAAAGGTATTTCCTTGGCTTCTGGTGATATAGTAAATGGCATATTATAGTATATTATAGCATATATAGTATATTATAGATGTTAAAGTGCAGAAAATATCAGAAAGTCACAAGCTTCAAAATATACCAGGGAACTTGATGGAGAATAAATAGATCTTACTAATAAAGACAATTTACTAATGTAAAAGACCCCAAAAACCAGCCAATCCCAAGTACATAATAGATAAAACATATACATTATATATTAACATACACAATTAAAAGTAATAATAGTCATTACCACAGTAACTGTTGCTATATTTTCTCCCTCTCCTTTCTATTGGCGGCTCTTGTGGGAGCAGCGATAGCCCCTGCCTCACAAGATGACAAATATAGGTACAGCTCATATGTCTGACATTTGATTCCCAAACAAAGCATGCATTCAACATTTATTAATGTGATGCTAGACAAAGACTTAATTATTCTTTACTTAAGGCCCACAAAAAAAAATAATATAGTAAAGCACAAAATGCATTGGCAAGGTCCACAACAGAAAAATAAATGATATATTGGAGGAGGGGATAGCAAAGAAATAAAGTTAATTACTATGAAAACTCTTGGATGATTTAAATTTCAAATCAAGTTGGAATATGGAAAACTATACTGGGAGAAACACAGATGATACAGAATAGAAAATACTTCAAATCTTTCTTCTATACTTGGAGTGTTCTATACTGAGGAAAATACTATCAATTATACATGAGCTAGACTTCACATTTTGGTTGGCTTTTTCTTCCTTAAAATATATACTAAAAATGGACAATTTCTTGAGACTCCTAGTGCCCTCAATATGTATTCATTTTTAAGTTTTGAAAAAGATCTAAGAAATTTAAACCTAGGCTAAGTTTAACAAAATCAGCTTTTCTCTCTCTTAGCAATAAAAAAAAATCCAGTCAGAAAATTATTATGTCCATAAGATATAGAAAAAAATTAAGTATGCTATAAGCCCTTGAACATGTTTCTGAATTGGTTCTGAAAGCTCACAATTAACCACATAATCTTAAAGAATAATACTTGTTAAGAGATTTACAACTGGCAACAACCTTAGAGAGTTCATCTAATCCAACCTTCATTTTACAGATAACAAAACTAAGAGAGTGAGGTCACATGGGTAGTAAAGAGCTCAGATGTGAACTCAGGTGCTTTAAATTCAAACCTAGCACACCTTCCCCTAACCCATTCTATCTTATTAATTCAATTTACTAGTTACTATTAAAAATCTTAAAAAGCAAATATTAAAGTAATATATTTGTATATTTTACAAGAAATACTACACTTTGGTTGAGATGAGCTTAATGTCTCATTATTGGGATAACCTCAACATCCTACAAATCTCATCGCACCTCATCACTATTCTCTGCCTTTCTGTTTGGTGGCCATGAACTCCAATTAAAGAGAGAAGAATTCAGGCTCAGGTATCTCTTTTCTCACCTGGCTACGTTATTTCTCTAACTGGGTGTGTCTTCGTCCTTCACTGCCGAAGAAGACCATGCCATCAGAGAAATAATGACATGACTTACCCTTGACTTTGTTTTCAGTGACCTGTGCAGGTCACCAGCCTCACTTCTCCTCCAGAGTCATCTGAATCCAGTAACCAGATATTCCTCAGGATGACTGGAGATGATTCAGAATGAGGTAACTGGGGTCAAGTGACTTGCCCTAGGTCACACAGCTAGTGAGTGTCAAGTGTCTGAGGTGAGATTTGAACTCAGGTCCTCCTGACTCCTGTACTGGTGCTCTATCCACTGCACCACCTTCTCCACCAAGCCCCAGGAAGTTCATTATTGGAATAACCTCATCATCTTGTAAGATCTCATCTACCTTGGTACTCCACTTCTGGTAAATCTCCGACTCCTTATAGTTTCCTTTTGTGTGCTGTCTTCTGCCATTAGATTATAAGCTCCTTGAGAGTAGGGACTGTCTTTCTTTTTTCCATTTGGATCCCTGGCACATAATAGGTGATTAATTAATGTTTATTGACTATTGTTTATTAACATGATCAAACAGCAGAGCTCCTATAACTTAAGAGGAAATTGAATTTTCACTTAAAATAGCACTCATAAAAACCTTTTGTACTAATGATGAATTATTTTTCAGATTTCATCATTTTAATTTTTTTAATGTAGTGATATGTTTTACTTTAACATGACAGTTCCCTGAGCTGCATCTATTTGGAAAGCCAGGAGTTTCCTTGAAGTTACTGGGCAAAGCCAGCATGACCAACTGTCAGACACCTCCTAGAGGCCTCCTGGCTTTCCTGACTTCCTTCATGTCTCAGCTAAAATTCAGGCCTCTACAGAAAGCTTTTTCCAGTCCTGCCTTCTCTTAATTACTTACAATGTATCCTGTATGTTGCTTATTTGCACATAACTGTTCACATGTTGTCTCCCCTCCTTAGAGTCTGAACTCTTGAGAACAGGAACTGTCTTTTGCCTTCAGTATAACCCCAGTGCTCAGCACAAAGCCTGGCACAGAAAAAGTACTTAATATGCTCACTGACTTAAAAAAAGACAATTCCCAACCAACCCCCTTACGGGAAGTTTTATCAATAACTCTTAAATATCAATAAATTATTTACCAATTAACAGAAAGGAAGACTATGTCTTTAATAGTACATTACTAACATTGACATTGTTTTTGCATTAATTTTTTACTTCTCAATGTTGTTTTTATCTATATGATTCTAACTGTATATGCTATTCTTTTGTCTTTAACAGAGTTATTCTTTTTCACAAGCCTGTTTGTTACATATTTCTAATGTCTACCCATGGACAGAAAAAAAGTAACTAGCCATATAAAGGATGAGATAGAAAGTCCCTCCATCTTCCAGAGTCGATTGGAAAATAACTGCGTGACCCTGGGTCAGCCTCAATTTTCCCATATGTAAAATAAGGAAAACAGCAGCATTTACTACGCTAGATTCTTGTGGGGATCAAAATCAAATGAGAGACCATATAAAAGTACTTTATAAAACTTAGAGTACTATAAATGTTAGTTATAATTAATATTACTGAGTATCTTTCTGATTAGGTGACAACAGGACAACCCATGAAAATACTCTCATTTATTTATGAACAGGTCTCATTTATACTAACTATAATCATCATCATAATGATGCTAGATCATGGATTTGACTCTTATGTGGCTTTGCTCTACTCCATGGCTACAGACTTGTGACCTAAACCTGGCCAGGTATCACAGAAATACATGTCATTGATCACAAGAGAGACAAGATAGATGAGAGTGGATGGATCAGAAAAAGTTCCATCATCATTAGCATAAAAACAACTCAAAGTTTTTGTCTTACTAAGAGGGATCCTTTCTGCTCACCTTTCAATTGCATCATTTTCCTACTGCTATAATGGTAGGCCAAAAGAGCATGAATGTAATCATTATGAAATTAAAGATATCCATAGACACTACTCATTTTTGTATTCTGCACACTTATTTTGAAGAAACCATAAAGCATTGTTTTAGAATTTCTAAATGTACTTTTACAAAATGACTATATCTTAGAAAATACTAAAGAAATACCATATTAAAATAGATCTAAATTTGACATTTCTAGGTTAAATAACTTTTAAACACAAATGTTATCTGTGAAAACAAAATGCATGAGAATGTTTTTGTCTAATGCAAAATTCTTGTTCCTAAAGTACAGGAAAGAAATAGCCAAGGTGCTAATTATTGAAATAAAAAAAATTATTCTTAAGAATTTAAGTTATATGAAAATATCTCAGATTATAAGAATTTAAGGATATAAAAGTATCTCAGATTATAAAGCAAAAATGGGATACAGCAACTATTTGTCTCAAATCGCCTATTAATTTCAATATACCTCCTTTTGTAACCTAAAAACCTAGTGAAAAAGTACTGCAGTTTTTTTTCTTGCCCATCTTTAGTTGCCTTAAATATTACTTGTCAACCCAATAGAAAAGGAATGACCAAACATTAGGAGTTGATTTATTTGTCATAAGTACAGCTGAATAAAACTTAAGGATTATCTAATTCCGTTACTGCATTTTATAAATAAGAAAACTGAGGCATAGAGAAGAAATAGTGTAGCAGTTTAAAAGTTTTAGTTATGTCAAAAATAGCATTAGGGTCACTAGAATAAAAATTGTTTCAGTTTGCCTACCCAATGGTGTTATTAATCATAGGAGAACTAGAAACAAAATATCACCATAGGAACAGCTGCTTAGAAAGAGGGATAAGGACTGATTCTGCAACTTCACTGGTCAACTTCACCTCACAAATAAATTTTTTCTACCATTGCAGGTCAGCATCTTCTCTGAAACTTACAATTTTAAAGAGTTATTCACCAGGGCACTGACACTTTCCCAGGGTCACACAGACAGTAAGTGTGACTAAACAAGTAATCCGTTGTAACCTTCAAATCTTTCCATGCTAAGGATATCCATAAGCTCTCACTGGCTAAAACTCCAAATCACTACCTGTGGGGTCTGTCACCTTTTACATTTCAACTATTTTTTATTCATGAACCTCATGACATACCTTAACAAATATTCTCAACCTCTGGTTTTGTTTACATTAAAGATGACATTCTATACAACAGAAATGCAAAAAGCAAGATTAAGACTTAGTTAACATTTTTATAATGAGACACTTGATATGCCCAGAGTACTTCACAGCTGGCCCAGAGGTGATAAGTATTAGGGTAAAAGAATTTGCTGTAGAAATTGTTTCCTTCATTTCACTATTCTCATCCCTTCCTCCTACTAGCCAGAGAAAGAGAGAGAGAAAGAAGGCCATAAGTTGGGCTGTTTAAGATTTACAAAAAGTGCAAGTTTAAAGTACTTGTAGAAATATGGAGAATTAAGACGAGTATATCTGTCAGATTTATGGAGAATGGAGGAATTCGTGATGAAACAAGAGATACAGAATATTATGAAATATAAAATGGATCATTTTGATTATACTAAATTGAAAAGTTTTTGCACAAACAAAGCCAATGCAACCAAGATTAGAAGGGAAGCAGAAAACGAAAAGAATTTTTACAACTAGTGGCTCTGATAAAGGCCTTATTTGTAAAATATGTAGAGAACTGAGTCAAATTTCTAAGAACACAAGTCATTGCCCAATTGATAAATGGTCAAAGGATATGAATAGGCAGTTCTCAGAAGAAGAAATTAAAGCTATTTATAGTCACATGAAAGACTTATATGAACTGATGCTGAATGAAGTAAGCAGAACCAGGAGAACACTGTACACAGTAACAGCCACAGTCAGCAATGACTGACTGATAGACTAAGCCCTTCTGAGCAATGCAAGGACCTAAAACAATTCCAAAGGACTCAGGATGGAAAATGCCATCCCCACCCAGAGAAGGAACTATGGAGTGTGAATGCAGAGCGAAGCAGACTGATTTTTTTGTGTTTTGTTTGGTTTTTTCTTTCTCATGGTTCCTCTAATGTATTCTAATTCTTCTATACAACATGACTAATGCGAAAGTATGTTTAATATGAATGTATATGTAGAGTCCACACCAGACTGCATGCCATCTTGGGGATGGGGGAAGGGAGGGGGCGGAATTTAAAACTTATGGAAGTGAATGTTGAAAACTAAAAATAAGTAAATTAACTTTTAAAAAATAAATAAATAAATTTTTAAAAAAGAAATATGGAGAATTAAACATAATATAATTGGAGTACAAACAAAGATGAATGATAAAGGTATACATCCCACCTGGTACTTCTAAAAAGTAAAAGCAGTATTTGTCATTTGTTTTATGGTAACAAAGAAAAACTTTCTGTGCAATTATAGTACTGTAATAAAAAATAAAAGCTGAGACATGCTAATTGGAAAGCTCCCATAAGGTTTGGGGCCTCAAATATATAGACTGTTTTGTAAATAGATAAAACATACCTGGTATGATATCATTGATATGCAACAGAAGTGTACTTTCAACAGTTGCAAAACTACAAAGTTGTATTCCATTGAATCTTCCATCCCAATTTCCAATAGGATTATCCTAGAAATAAAAAACAAAAACATACTAAAAACTCTTCCCATTTAAAAAAAAAAAATGCTGAATAGAGAAATTTACATTTTCAGTTTTATGTTATACCAGAAATTTTTCTTTAAATGATTTCATCTTTTGGACTTAAGAGGAAAACTGATAAAGTATGAAAAGCTTTTGTAACATAAACCATAGTTTAAAAATATGAGGGCACAGATATGTTAAGATCTGAACTACTGGAAGGACTGATGAGATTGTAAGGCTATCAAAGTAACAGTGTGTCTTATTCTGCATTTTGGGAAATAATACTATCATTTCATGTATTTCAGCTTGTTTCCCCAAAGAGGGAATAAGCTCCTCCTGAGGAGGATGCTTCCCTTATATATAACCCCATAATACCTAGGGTAATGCCTTAAATATATTAAATACATAACAAATATTTATTTACTACTATTTATAATATACTACATTCAGAGTTAATTGATCATAAGACCAGAAAGACTTGGAAAGCCCAAGATCTTCCTTTTGTCCAACTATACCTAAACTACCAATGTCAGGTTTCTAAAATGAAAATACAAAAAGTGAAGATTCTACAAGCTCTCATTCAGGGTTTTAATAATTCTATATTAAATTCTTTCTTATTTCTAACAAATTCTCCATGCTGAAGTTAAAATTCTTTTCCCTCTTTGAGTATGTAATGGAAGGGAATTTGAAGATCTTCCCTGCCCCTTAACAGGCCCATGTGACCTGTTTTAAGTTCTGGGCGAGCCCACAACTTGAGTCACATGGAGCCAATGGTGGGAGGAGCTTGCTGAATAGGTGGAGCAGGAAGGGTGGAGGGGAGAGAGAGAGAGAGAGAGAGAGAGAGAGAGACAGACAGACAGACAGACAGACAGACAGACAGACAGACAGACAGAGAGCAAGCAGAGCAGCTAGCATGAGTGAGAGAGGGAGTGATTTTTGCCTAAGGGAGCTTATTTGTGGGGAGGCCTGATAGAGGGAAGGCTTGGGGATGGCCGTGTTCCCTGCATCAGCAACGTATATAGATTTCTTTGTTACCATGGTGGAATTAGCTTTCTGGTAGCTGAATAAATATTTTGGTTTTGTCTTTGAGAAAGCGAGTTTATATTTTGCGAACTTAGCCTGAAAATATACATGCATATCCACAGTGGCTACTGTGGGAATCATGCTGGCTTTACAAATGGCAATGAGGATGGGATCGCAAAATATAAAACTTCTACTTGGGAGACAGGAAGGTTCTAGGGAAGGAAATGGGTATCCCAGGATGGAAAAATTTACCTTAATTCTTCCCTGGCAAGAGAATGGGCTAAAAGTACAGGACTTTGTAAAAACTGGGAACCAAGGCTATAGAAGGGAGAACCCAGAGATTTAGAAAGATGTTTGCAAGGAATACCAATAGAACCAGGGAAAGAAATGGCAGGGATATGTAGAAGAGGATGGGCACTGTTAACAAGCTATCCTATCATATGTAAAGGTAGAGACAAAATTGCTGGAGGAAAAGGTTCAGCTAAAAAAGGAGTTAGCTGATTTGCATGAGAAGCTTTCTATGCTACAGCATCCACACTTCCCTTTAGAAGAGCAAGCTAAAAAGTATCAGGTGGTAACAGAAAAAATAGTTGTGAGAGTGGCTCAGAAAAAAAAGGGGAGAAATTAACAACAGGGAAGTGAATGCAATCCTTGCATCTGCGGGACCTGATTAGGGACCAGATTAGGGACCAGACACCCAAACAAATTTAGATGAGGAGACTTCTAGGTATGTGGGCACACATCCAATACTACATGGAAAACAGGATAACCAAGGGGACCACACAGTGCTTAAGGAAGGAACTGAGGATTTCACTCAGCAAGAGGTCACTGTTATAAGTCAATTCACCCAAAATATGTGAGAATCATTAGTATCTTAGACGGTGAGAATCAGAGAAGAAAGAGCCAGAGGAGTATGGATAGATAACATAGATTGCTTAAAATTCATAGGTATTAGAATCCTTTTGTACAATAAGCTTTTAGTGATTACCATATTCAAGGAGATAACAATGGAACTAATCTGTTAGCTTTAGCTGCCAAGGGATACAGAAAGCAGTATCCCACTGACTGTGGCCTAGTGCAGATTGACCGTAGTATTCACTTAAGAGCCTGTATGAGAAAGTTAAAGTAAGAGGTAACAAAAACTGCAATAATGGTCAGAGACACTGAGGCTTATCACAGTAACCCTTTAACAGGCTCCTCATAGGAATATAATGGTCAGGACTGCTCCTCCTGCTTACAAGCACCTAGTTCTAACGCTACTAATAGGGGAAATAGGGCACCCTCTTTCAGAGGTGCTGGGTAAGATTTCAGTTAAGTGACTTAAAGGAATGGGGAAAAGATAAATTTCCTCAAGAGAGAAGAGCAAATAGCCAGCAGATTCAAAGTCAGAAAAGATTAATAAAGAAAGAAGCTTTATTTTACTGCTCTATTAAGAGCAGGGATAGATTTTGGAAGAACAGATGGTATTCCAACTAACAAACTATATAAAATGTACGGAGAAAAGGGACGTAATAGTAAACGAAATATGGAAGTAAGAACTGCCCCTACAGATCCTCCTGAATCATTGTACCCAAGTTTGTTACACCTTCAGAGAGAATATTCAATTGGCCAAGCCCCAGCTTAGATTAAAGAAACACAGAGATGGGATTACAGACCCCATTATCAGTTTAACCATATACTGGAAAAATAGATCAACTACTGTAACTAGGGTATTAACAAATACTGGGGTGGAGGCCTCCCTTACATAGGGAAACCCTTGAGGAAGGAAGATAGAAATTAATGCAGTTCCAGCGGATTCATGGACTCCAGAAGCACGACTGACACTATATTTACCCTACTTCCAGTTATTGTCTCCTTATTCTTTTTGGCTTTTGTCTGTTCAACTTGTTTGCTAGATTTGTCTCCCACAGGCTTAGTGCTTTCCACTTCTAGATGACTAACTGCTTAAGCTCTGTCCAAGACTGTGATGCATCACCCAAGTTCCAGATACAGGCTAAAGACCTGACCCCTCAAATGAGACCTCTAGAGTCAGAGATAGCTCTCCATCCAATCTCAGCAGGATGTAGTTATGGAAGAAGAGACCTTCGTCCCTTACTCCAAGGGATTTGGGGTCCCATTCGTTTGAGGGGGGAATGATGGGGTACTTGTGCTCAAGCCCCCACCCTAAGATGTTTCATGTGTTTATTTTGTGTTATCCCTTATATTGTTGTGAAGTCATGTTGAGACTAGTTATCCCTAAACTCCCATTGACCTATTAATGGACACAAAGATCTTGAAGCTGAATGTAATGGTAAGGGAATTAAGAAGATCTTCCCTGCCTCTTAACAGGTCCATGTGACCTGCTTTAACTTCTGGCCTAGCCCATAGCTTGAGTCACATGGAGCTGATTGTGGGAGGAGCTTGCTGAATGAGTGAAGCAGGAAGGGTGCAGCAGGATGAGAGAGTGAGGCAGAGCAGAGAGAGAGAGCAGGCAGAGCAGAACAGAGCAGTTAGCTGCTGCTGATTTTGCCTAAAGGAAGCTTGTTTGTGGGGAGGCCTGATGGAGGGAAGGCTTGGGGATGGCCATGCTCCCTGCATTGATAATGTATATAGATTTCCTTGTTACCATGGTGACCTGGCTTTCTGGTATCTGAATAAATATTTTGATTTTGTCTTTGAGGAAGAGAGTTTATATTTTGTGAATTTACCCTGGAAATACACATTCATATCCATAGTGGCTGCTGTGCTTATCATATTGGCATTACAGACAGCCAATTACAGAGGCCTGGGGGTGGAAGGAAACAGATGTATATTTTGACTTGAGATGAAGAACAGGTCTCATTTATACCAAAAAATTAAAAGCATGCGTTTAGTCTTCTTTCCTTTCTCCTAAGCAAGTAATGCTACCAATAAAACTAAATTTTCCATGTGGAAATACATTAGTTGCTCTGGTTACCAATTTATTTCTTTTTTACTCTTACCTCAAAACAATAACAATACTCAAAATTACATTTTCTAAAGTGTTGTTCTTATATTACATGGCAATTTCTCATATTCAAAAGCAAATCCTACGTAAGTAAAAAAATGTAACACTTTTCATGAAAGCCAAAAAGTAGAGAAATGCCTCAACAACAAACACAGGATTATACTCTCAGATTAAAAGTGAAAGAAAATAATATAATATGATGAAATAGGCACAAAGTTATATTGAAAAATTAAAGTAGAGGTTTTAATCAATGTCACAAACTAGGTAGAATGGACTCTATTACATAACCTACATTCCTGATATCTTTCAATATTCAAATTCCCCGAAGTCAATTACATTTAGAAAATACTTTTAAAACCATACCCCACTGATATTCCATTTTAAACATTCAACAGACAGTTTTCTTGTTGATTTAATAAGCAGTCTGGACATTCAACTAATACACATTCAAACCCCAAAAAAATTAAACCTTAGAGTTTCTTACCATGTCAACTCCAACAAAGTATCCTAAACTCTCTTTTCCTGGCAAGACATCACAGAAAATAACTGTTCCAGATTCTATACCTTCTCCAACCTTCAAAGAAACTCTGGAGTTTATTTCCAAAGGGGGAAGCTCAACCTGCATAATGTCAACTGGGCCTGCATAATCGCTTTCCAATGCATTGTCATCATCTTCTATAAGCTCTAATTTGTCTAAAGCCACAAAGACACCACAATCTTCATCACATCGGAAAAGCTGTTTCCCTTGGTAAACTCCATCAGTGAAACCCTGACCACGACCTTCTTCCTAGATTTAAAGAGAGAAAAAAATTACTACAAGTAAAATTAGAGATAATTTTAGAAAAGTCCAAATGCAAATAGTAAAAATATGCAACAGTTGCCTAAAGCTCAGACAGTTACTTGACTGAAGGCAAAAAGCCTGTCTGTTGCTAGAAAATACAGCGAAAGTTATAATTCAATGCATTTATGTATGAATGATTTCAGTTTTGACAATATCAAAAGAACTAAATCAATATCTGTGAAGAAACATTCTTTTTCTAATCACCTTTGTAACAATTAAGAGATAAATATAAGATAATATAAATCATATAATATTAATATAAGTGATATAAATAATAATATAAAATAATACAAGATAAATATAAATGATTCAATTCACAAAATGATAAAAATGCAGTTTATGCAATTGACAAGTATAACTGGCATTTAGCTTTGTAAAATATAATACCTTTATAAATAAGTGTAATAAATATTAGCATAATTATCTAGCATGTTTTAATAACCACTAATATTTAGTAATATCTCAACTTACATGTTTACAAGTGTATAAAATCACAGCTTTTAAAGTGTTTTCATGTACATTACCTCCCTTAATCTTCAAAACTAGCACACAAAAAGGGCAGGTACTAAATTTATTTTACAGATGAAGAATCCAAAGATCAGGGAATTAGGCAGCTTATGGCTCATTCAGCTCATGAGAGAAGGAATTGGGATTAAAATTTAGTTTTTCTGAGTCAAGTTAGTACTCTTTCTACTATACCGTGTTGCTTCTTTGCTTTCCTAGAAGAAATGATTTAAAGATGATTTTCCCAGACAGTCCCAGGTGGGACTATCATGCTAATTCAGTTTATAGAAAAGAGTTTTGTCCAGATCATCCCTGTATGCCAGCTCATATATAGTAGTTGTAGTAGTAGTAGTAGTAACAAAAACTAGCATTTATATAGCACTTACTATATGCCAGGCATTGTGCTCTCTTTTCAAACATTAATCATCTGATGTAAGCCTGAGAGGTGGGTACTACTATTATTCCCATTCTACAGTTAAGGAAACTGAGGCAAAAAGACATTAAGTGATTTGCTTGGGGTCACATAGCTATTAAGGGCTAGAAGTCAGGTCTTCCTGACATATAACTTCTATATGATTTATATATAATAAGAGAGAACAGTATCTGAGAAATGCATCAATAATTCATCTTAATACATTTAAGAATTTATTTAATTGATCAATTAGTTTGCAATTCTGGTATAATTTTTACTAAAATTCATTTTTTTAAATAGGCAAATGCATCAGAAATTTCAGAGACAAGATTTTACCTATTGTTGTTTATGCTTAATTGCATTCTCTACTGTAGCTGTAAAGTAAATCATTCTGGAATGTCCAATATAGCATTACATTTTTGGTCCTAATAATCAGGCCCTGAAAAAATTCAATATATCCCTGGAGCAAAAAATACAGATCTAAAAAAGAGTGACAATTAAAACACAGAAGTCTTGTGAAAAATCTCATTTTATTTTTAACTATATGCTTTTCCCCTTCACCACTCTTCCCCCACCAAAAACAAAAAACAAAACACACTACACATTCCAAAATTGCTTGTCACACTTACCAGCAACTCTACTCCAAAGAATATTCCCGATACTGTCCTCTCCGTTAGCAAGGGTCCTCTGAAGCGTACAACTCCAGGAAATTTTTCTTCCCCAGATCTCAGCTGTACTTTCACAGGGCATCCCACATCTATTTGGAGGCCTTTGCTTAGTCTGCTTCTGTTTCTAAACAGACTATATCTTTCCTCACAATTAGTAATTGCCAAAAGCAATTCTGTGAATTTTTCATTTATTTCTACTACATCCTT
Organism: Notamacropus eugenii; assembly: GCF_028372415.1. Taxonomy (NCBI): domain Eukaryota; kingdom Metazoa; phylum Chordata; class Mammalia; order Diprotodontia; family Macropodidae; genus Notamacropus; species Notamacropus eugenii. The sequence continues at coordinate 465,983,560 of NC_092872.1, read as the reverse complement.
CTCATCCACAAATAGGACTGCATGTGGCTGCTCCAAAATTTTTAATCCAATATGATTTTTCTTCCCTTTAGAAAGAGGAATTCTCGCATGCCCCAAAGAACGATCTTGAATATATTGTCCTATACTCCCCTTTGGTACTTTAAGAATCTTTTGTGTTTGTTTGTCTGAAACACTGAATTCTTGAAGAAGCAAATAAAAAATCCGTTCTTCCAAATAGGGTGAAGTAACTTTTTCTTGGCTCCATAGGCCTGAATTCATTGTGATTCTAAGTTTGAAAGATTAATTCAAGAAAAAGGAATCACTACCATATTTGCAGTAGAATGCCTCCCCCCCCCTCAAAAAAAGGAAAAAACACCTTCACTGGCAGTCCCAAGCTTTGGTTTTAGCAAACTGATGTCCATTTTATAAAAATATCTCAATCAAAAAGCCTAGAGGACAAGCAAAAAGACATTTTTAACTTTTTTCAACATAAAACTATGAAAGAAGTTAAATCACTTGTTATGATTATGAACACAAGTGCACTTGATGTTATCCTAGAAATATTTCAAATGTATCCAGGAACAAAAGGATCTGTACATATGTGTTATAAATACACGTATAAGTCCCAATACATAGGCATATAGTCACATGCATTTTATATATAAGTATAATTTTGTGATTCTAAATAACTGACTCAGGAAATAAGTGGCATACCTTATTGCAACATCAAGTGGGTTAAAAGTTAGTACTGTAGTACTTACAAACGAGTTCAATTCGTAAAATTCAAAGGTAATTGGAAAAAATCATGAAATCTTAAAATTTACACATACATATTTAAAATTTTTATTAACACAATCATCAAATTCTCTAAGTTTTAAAACACGAAAACGTTTAATTCTGTTAAGATATATTAAGAGTAAACTGATTTAACATGAAACCTATAAAAGATTCATACATTTTTAAAAAGTTCAACATCTGTGCTCTATAAACTTTCTATGTAATTACATGACGACTATTAATACTATATACACTGGTTCAAGATTTTGTGACTTTTATATGCATGCATTTGTAGAGGGAGAGAGAAGGGGCACACATATTCATCTTGGATCAGGGAATTCACTTTCTAAAAATCAAAGAATCTGACCTGGAAAGGACATTACCTCCATTCAATTTAACTCCAATTTTACATAGGAAGAAACTGAAGCCCTGAAAGGTGAGATGATTTACCAGAGATCACAAGGCTCTTACTTCACATATCCTGAACTAACCACAACTAATTTTTTGTATGTCATATTTTGGTCAATGGAACATTTTACCTCTGAATCATTAGTATCATTTCTCTAATCTTAAAACATTCTATGTCTAAACTTTTTTTCCATTTCCTAACAGCCATGGAACTAATTTATATCATAAAAGGCCTACTGGAAACTGTAAAAATATATAGCCTCATTACTATTTAATAGGGGCTTAATACCTAGAACATTTTTGATAGATCAAATTCATAGGCTTTGATGAGAAAAATAGCATCTATGTATATCTTCCTTATAATAAAGTGGCTGCTCAATTCCTGCAAAATAACACTAATAATCCTAACCTACTACTAACTGGGTACATACTACTAACACAGTACCCACATTGTGCCAGGCACCGTGCTAAACTCCTTACAAATATTATCTTATTTGATCCTTATGACAACCCTGAGAGGTAGATGATTTACAATCCCCATTTTATAGATGAGAAAATTAAGGAAGAGGGTAAGTGGTTTGCCCAAGGTCACACAGCTAGAAGATATCTGAAGCCAAATATGAATTCAGGTCGTCCTGATTCTAGGCCTTGTTCTCTACTCATTGCACCACCATGTTGTTCAGTATACTACTGTATTTGTTTTACTCTTACTTGTGATGCAAATGTCCATTTCTCATTTCTGCATAATTTATAGTACCCCCATATTTCCAGATCTATTTAATTCCTGAATGGGTCTTGTTTATGAAATACAATCATGAAAATTTTAAGTTCAATCAAATTAAAAAGGCCAAGCAAATCTATGCATAATGTATTCCATTTATAAAGCACGGTCAGGTAATAAGGTATTTCTACAAGTCAAATTCTCCAGATAAGGGAAGGTGAAATTCTCACAAATGTATTATATACAGTTCAATGTCTTATTCAATAGAGTAGAAGGTACATTAATTCACACTTTTTGAGGATGACTGGCAGTCATCTTTGTGAATGAATTGTGATACTGTGCTATATAATATATTAACCAACTTAAGGACCATCAGGATATATTGCCTATAGGTTGAATAGCTGCAGATTAATTTTATTTTAGCATGGGTTTCTGCTTTTTACAGTTCTTCTATATTCCCTTTTGACATCTGTCACCTTTTCCTGCCTGCCTGCCTCTAAAGGCCGGCCCTCTGTCTTTTTAATTTGCTACATAAGAAGCTACATAAGTAAGCTTTTAAGCCTTGCATAAAAAACAAAAATATAAAGGCTCTGAGAGAAGGTCTGACGTTTACATGAATTAAAACATGTAGGCATTTTTTAGTTTGTGGAATATGCTTGGAGGATCGTTTTTTTCTCCCATTTTCCCCTCAAGCCCCAGGATTCTCAGCTCCATGAAAACTAAGGTTACATCTTGATGAGTTGAGGTGTTAATTATCATTTTTAAGTGTGTATATATACACACACGCCTATTGAAATGGATTTAAATACAGCTATTATAGAATTTCTGGTAGTATTTTTAAAAGAAATCATGCAAATCAAGTTCAAACTTAATTGTGAAAAATGTAACATTATTTTCATTATTTTTAAATGCCAGGAATCTTACTTAGCAATGGTAACTTTTTATATAAAAATAATTCTCCTAACTCACAGTTCTTTATCTTAGACATTCCAAGTCACAAATTGAAACCGTTTTGCAACCCCTAATACATTAGTGACATTTAGCCAAATCAAAATCTTCAAGTTATTGAATTTACTATTGTGTCATGGTTACTGTTCAGTCATTTAGTAATGTCTGACTCTTTGTGACCCTGTAGACCATAGCATGTCAATGTTATCCATGGGTTTTTCCTGGCAAAGATATGTAAGTGCATTGCCATTTTCTGCTCCAGTAGATTAAGGCAAACAGAGGTTAAATGACTTGCCCAAGGTCACACAGGTAATAAATGTCTGAGCTCATATTTGAACTTGCTTCCTGACTCTGGCCTTAGAGGTCTATCCACTGAGCCACCTACCTACCTCACTGTGTCATTAGGAAGTCGTATTAAAAATTAGCTATATAACTATATTTTTTTTTGAAATTTCTTGAATAGACTTGTGTCTTGGTAGGATGAGGGAGAAAAATTACTTGAAAAAACTCCAATCTAGAGAAAATGAGACTGACCTACAGAAGATGAATAGTCTCCAGGTACTAAGAAAGCAAATGTATTGAACATTGCTTCTCTTTTTCCACTTAGGATAATAAAAGTGTGAATGACTTCATACTAGAGCAAATGTTGGTAAATGTGTATGTATATATGCATAAAGCATTGTCAAGAAAAGTTAAAGTCTCATAATTATTTTTAAGTAAAATTTAGGTTTAGTTACTATAACACTTATGCTTTACTAAACGTATGAAATGTGTGGAAAATTCTAAGAATTCAGAAATCCAATAACTTTGGCAAAACACTACTTATAACTCTGGAACTACAGTATGATAGAGTAATATATTAATTTTGTTACAAATAATGTATTAATTTCATGCCTTCCTTGCATGAAATATGGAAACAAGCCAAATACCAAGTAATAAAGAGAGCTTTGTAAACTAACTTTAAGGAGCTGAAGTGATAGTTGTCACTAATATTTCAGAATTATTCACAGCAATGCTAATGAAAATTGCATTAAAGTTAGGTTTAAAATTTGAAAGAAAATTATTTACTGAATGTCTACTATGTTCTTGGCACTGTACATAACATAGTGGAAGACACACAGTCCAAACTGTCACATAGTAATTGTCTTTGTTTAAAGCTAACAAGACGTAGCCATGTTTAATACCAAGACAACTGATAATGATAATATGCCCTTTTCTAAGTTTAAAATCAGTTGGAGATCTGCTTCAATAGGCATTTCCTCACCAATGAAATCATAAGTCTATACAAAAAAAATAAACTAATCAAATCCCAAAGGACTTTTACTTGATTTATCTGGCTATTGTAGGTGATTTTTTCCCTTAAGATATCCCAAAACTAATCATGCTTTATTTTATCTGAATCTGTAAGTATACCCTAACCATCTCATTACAGAAATATAGTTAATTCCTATTTCTCCAGCACTGGAAATTGGAAAGCACCAATTGAGTTCTATAATATGTATACTGAGAATGAGGAACAGAGACTGGACTTGTGATTTCACTATATAGGGAACTCTAGAATGGGGAAACTCCCTCTAGCAACACAGATCTGCATCTTCTCTGCAATTTACAGTCTTAAGAATTTCCTAGAGCAATAAGAGGTGAAGGGACTCTCTTGGGTCACACTGGCAGTATCTATATAAGCATCAGAGATGGAGCTCAAACCCAGGTGATCTTAGAGGATCCAAGGCCATCTATCTATCCACTACATCACAACTGACTCTCAGATTGAGAGTTATCATATATCATACTCAAATTACCAGTTTCTAAGTAGTAAATACTTAAAATATTAACTACACTGAAAAGAACTAATCTTTGAAGGTTCAGACTATACCTTGGATAAAACATACTTCCTTTCTCCTCACTGCCACTTTCAGGGTCCTTTCTACTGTATTTACTTCTCAATTTTTCCCCCTCCAAGGCTCACTCCATCCATTTATCTGTCAATAAGTACAGATCTTTGTTGCTATAATCTACTGATCTACAGGTCACTTTCCCTCCTTTCTCAACCAGGTCACATTCTTCTTCAGTACTCAAATTCCTAACTTTAAACTTGTGGACTTTGATTTACATTTTGGTGTCCCCTCAACACCCTGACCTTCTAATTCAGTAACCTCATTAATTCTTATGACTCCTTTTATCTCAGCCACTCATGGTTGTTCAGTCATGTCCAACCGTTCATGACCCCACATACTCTAGTATGCCAGGCCCTTCTATTCTCCACAATCTCTTAAAGTCTATCCAAGTACATGTTTATTGTTTCATGATACTAACTATCCATTTCATCCTCTGCCATCCTTTTGCCTTCAACCTTTCCCAATATCAGGGTCTTTTTCAATGAGTCCTATGTTTTCATTATGTGGTCCAAGTATTAAACTTCAGCTTCGGTATTTGACTTTCTAGTAAACAGCCTGAATTAATTTCTTTAAGTATTGACTGATTTGATTTCCTTGCTGTTCAAGGGACTTTCAAAAGTCTTCTCCAGTACTACAATTTGAAAGTGTTGATTGTGTGGTACTTAGTTTTACTTACAGTCTAACTCTCACAGCCATACACTGCCACTAGAAAAACCATAGCTTTAATTACGTGGACTTTTGTAAGAAAGGTGATGTCTTCGCTTTTCAGTATGCTGTCCAGATTTGCCATAGCATTCCTTCTAAGGAGCAAGCATCCTTTAATTTCATGGCTGCAATGCCATTTGCAGAAATCTTTGAGCCCAGGAATATAAAATCTGACACTGCTTCTATTTCTTCTCCTTTTATTTGTCAGGAACTGATGGGATCAGTTGCCAAGATCTTAGGTTTTTGATGTTAAGCTCCAAGACAGCTTTTATAGCCTCCTCTTTCACCCTCATCAAGAGGCTTCTCAATTCCTCTTCACTTTCTGCCATGAGTGGCATCATCTGTATATCTGAGATCGCTGATATTTCTCCCAGCAACCTTAATTCTGCTTTTTGATTCATCCAACATGGCATTTCACATGATATACTCTGCATATAAGTTAAATAAATAAGGTGACAATATACAGCCTTGTCATACTCCTTTCTCAATCTTAAACTCATCAGTGGTTTCATGTTCAGTTATAACTACTGTTTCTTGGCCCACATATAGGTTCCTCAGGAGACAAGTAAGATGATCTGGTATTCCCATCTCTTTGAGTAGTTGCCACATTTTGTTGTGATCCACCCAGCCAAAGGCTTTAGCATAGTCAATGAAAGAGAAGTAGATGTTTTTCTGGAATTCTTTTGCTTTCTCCATAAACCAGCAAATGTTGGAAATTTGGTCTCTAGTTCCTCTTCCTCTTTGAAAACCAGCTTGCTCTTCTGGTAATTCTCTATTCATATATTGCTGAAGCCTGCTTTACAGAATCTTAAGCATAACCTTGCTGACGTGTGAAATGAATGCAACTGCTCAATAATTTGAAATTCTTTGGCATTGCTCTTCTTTAGGATTGGAATGTAAACTGACCTTTTCCAATTCAGTGACTACTATTGAGTTTTCCAAATTTGTTGGCATACTGAGTACAGAGCTTTAACAGCATCACCTTTAGGATTTTAAATAGCTCAGCTGGAATTTTATCACCTGCACTAGCCTTAGCAATGCTTCCTAAGGCCCACTCACAGGGATAATTTATTACCCATAACTGTACTCTCTACATGATCCTGAATTCTGAAATATCCCTCTCCGATCACAATTTCTCATTCTTCTAGTTCTTCCCCTACTTTATTCCTCCTAAATATGTTTATCCTCATCATGAGCTCTAACCTCTCCACCCCCTCCTTCCTGTTTTCCCAATCTATCAGCTCTGCTCATTTCTCACTTTCCACCCTTTACTATCTTGATAAGAGTGATTATCTTCTACTCTTGAATTCCTCACTCCCTTGTGGTAGGACCATTCAGGACCTGCCAATCCTCAAAAGCGGGTTGCCCCCACAGCCTTGTACTCTCCTGTTCCAACACAGATGAGCTCAACAGGAAGAAGCCAAGGAAGTATCCTATCTAGGTTCACTCAAGTACATGATCTCAGTTGAGGACTCACTGCTACTTAGCAATCCACAACCTACAGCTTTTGATACTGCTAATCATTCCTAAATACTCTCTTTCTTCCTTCAATTCCAAGACACTGCTCTCTCTTGGTTTTTCAACTACTTGTCTGACTGATGTTTCTCCACCTCTTTTCTTGGCTTCTTCTTCTCTCTCTCTCAAGCCTGAACAAACACATATCCCAGGCCTCTTGCAGATTTCAGGTGCCCATCACATGACTCCCAAGAACTAACCATCATCAGTCTCTATCTGCTTCCAATGCAGTTTACAAGTTGGGCAGGTCTGCTCTATACCCTCTCTTTTGGTAATTTTATCCATTTCCATGGGTTCAATGATCATCAATATGCACATGATTTATAAATCTATAGATCTAGTCCTAATTTCTCTCTCAAATTCCAGAAACACACACGTACAGTTAGCAGTTGACAGTAATCACCTAGCTGTCCTGTCAGAATTTAAAAATGCGACACTTCTAAAATGGAATTATCTTACCCCTGTCCCCAAAGACTCTCTTCTGTTTCCAAGTTATTTCCATTCCATCATTCTTGTAGTCAGCCTGATTTACAAACTTCAAGTCATCCTTGTTCTTCCTACCTTATCCAATCAATTAATAAATCTTACAGAGGTTACATCATTGTCTTTTGCATCTGTCCCCTTTTCTCCATTCACACTACAGGTTCTCGTCAGCTCCTGTCTCTTAGTCTTCACGCTTCTACAGTCTTCCTTTCTAACCAATCCTTCACAAAGTAGCCAAAATAATCTTCCTAAGGCAAGGTCTAACCATGTCACTATTCTATTCAGTATCTCCTTATTTCCTCTAGGATAAAAAAAAAAATTAGCACTTAGCAATTTACACCCTCTACAACCTAGTTCCAATCTAGATATCTTTTCAAACACTTGATAATACTCCCCTGTATGTATATTAATGTGCCAGGCAAACTGGACTACTAGTGCTTCCCTACACTTCCAAACCTTCATATGGGTTATCCCTACCCAACCTCACCCTACCCCAAATGCTAAAAAAACAGAATTTTTTACTTTCATTAAAAATACAACTGAGGTGCCACCTCCTATAAAATGCCTTCTAAAAACACCTCAGTTAAGTATTTCCTAGTTCCTCAAATTATCTTATATTTATTCATATGTGAACATGATGTACAAAAAGAATGTAAGCTCCCTGTGAGAAGAGACATTTTTGTTTTTGTGTTCCCAGCAGCAAGGATCTTAATAAATGTTTGTCAAGTTAAACTGACGCATCAATTATCAATGGAAAAGACCTGTGAAAACACTAGTTATTTGACTCTGCTGATAGATTCTAACTAAGCAGGGATTTACTATATGTGGGTGAGTCATAATACTTAAGTTCAGAGGAACAAATATTCACCTTATCTGGGGAATACAATACAGGCAAAAAATATTTTATATACTAAATACCAATGAAAACTCAGCAAGTTCTAAACCATATCAAACAACAAAATTAACAGCATCAATTAGCTGAATCATTATATGTACATATTATGAAAGTGTCGCTATCTAGTTTATCTAGAAGATATAATGTCATTTTGAGTCTCAGGTTATCAACATATACTATTCATAAGAATCTCATTGAGGAAACAAAGTCAGTATTGAAATTCAAGAACTTTGTGCTTCTCCTGAGGTATACTAGTTCTTAAAAGCACTACAGGCTATCCATTCTTTATTAGATTTCAGAATCAATACACACTGTACTAAATTACTATTCCTGATTATGACCAAGCATAAAGTAAAGCCAACGAAATCTCTTTCAAAGTTCTTTTATATAAAACAAACGACCATCACTTTAAGAAAGAATCTTTCTCTCTAAAAGAAGAAACTTCTATATTCTTAAGCGAGCTAAAATTTTTACATTTCATGATTGGGGAGAAAACCTTCATGCTGTTTAAAACTTCACCCTAACCTATGTACTGACACAAGCACATATGGAAATATCAAAACACAAATGTTGTAAGCAATCCTCATATGTGAAAATCTATAGTTACAAAAAAACTTAAATTAGGGAATTTTTGTTTTTTATAAAATAAAACAAAAAAAGAGCTTTCTATATATATAGCAAGATTTCTCAACACAATTAAAATGGAAATTGTTTTACATGTAACTTTACAGGGAGGTCTATATTGCAAAAAGCAAAATGTGCCTGTAATATGATCCTTTAAATCATCTTCCTTTTACTACATACTAAGCAGTTCCCATCGTCCTTAAATGTTCTCTCCCATTTCTCTTCCTAAAAAGGGTATAAATTGTTGTCAACCTCATGATTCTATGATAGCAATGTGATCAACATGATTCAACTAAACTCTACATGTAAACACAAAAATATCCGGTCAAACCCTTTCTATTCCCAACTATATACTTCCCCCCCCCCCCAAAAAAATGTAAAGAATATTAGAAACTAGCCCTGTTTCCAGATCACAGAGGAAGGTTAAGTACTAGACACACTGCCACTAAATGGGTTTCCTTTATCTCCAATGCTATGACTGAAAGCAAATATTGGTTCCTCTCCAAAATACTTTGGTGGCTGATAAAAAAGGTTTTTTTATTATATTGTATCCCAATAAGTCATGTTAATGGGACTTAGTTTTTTTCCAAATTCATAAAAATTCTTGGAATATTGCTCACAAACAATTTATACCTCAAGTGTAATGTCACATATTTACTATCTCATAAATGACTGAAAGACAAAAAAATTCCATTGAATTTATTTATTGACTATGAAAAAACATTTGATTAGGAAGAACAAAACACTGCCTTGCGGGCCTTTTTAAAAGATGCCTCTCATCTCTATGCTGGAATCATTCCTTGGAAGGTAACAGATTTTCTGGAAAGTGACAGAAATAACCCAGTTCAATGACCTTCTGAAAATAAACTTCAGGTGAGATATAAACAAGGAAATGTATGCTCACCAAAATTATTCATCACTGTGATGAGGGAGATCAGTGAAAGAGTTCAGATCAAAATCTCCGAGAGGAAGGTGAGGTTCTCAGATAAAGATGGCACTGTGTTAATTACATCAAGTATAAAGATAGTGAAAATCTCCAGGAAGAACTCTGTAATCACTCAAAGGAGACTGGCCTGACCATCTACAGAACCGACCAAATAGATAAAGACTTCCCACTGCTTTGGCTTCAACATGTATCTATTAAATGGGCACCTACAGAGCTTTTCCAATAGTATATATAATTAGGAAAAGAAGTACAGATGGCCAATGAACTGTGCCCAGAGTTGAAGAGAACAGAATAGGCTGGATTTGCTTTCAAGATTACACACTTTTGTAAGCTTAATACCAGATCTATTCAATTATAGATTATTGATAGAGGAACATCCGAGGTTAAGTCTAAAATTAAGCTATTAGGCTTAGGACTTTAGACCAACAACAATAAGTTAGGGTCCTTTAATTCTTAGTAATACTGTGGAGACAATTAGGTCAAGAGCTTGTGAAGTTAGCAACATAAATATTATTTGTGTCTCAGCTGGTTAATGTTTAAAAAAAAATTCTTTTGTGCTCCATATTGTTTAAAAAGAAGTATCACCTGACCAAAGTTTGAATTGTTTTATCTGTTATAAACTGTGTTAAAAATGAAAATTAAAAATTTAAAAAAAAAAAAGATTACACACTTTTACTGACTACAAGTTTCCTGTAACAGCAAAGGCCTGACTTTTCAATACAAACATTTAATCAGTGTGTCTGTACAGTGTAATGAGACTTGTGTTGAAGAAAAAAATTATTAATACTGTATGCTGGGGTCTAGACAAATCTACCAGAAATAATTTTTCTTAATTTTACATTACTCTATTATCCAAGTCATTTATGGCAGAGAAACACAGAAACAGAGAGAGAGAGAGAAAGAGAAAGATAAATTGGCATAGTTTCCCACTGCCTTCTGACAGGACTCTCTCATCCAAGATGACTTGAGGCAACATTTATAGCAATCTTGAACAAGACAAAGATCATATGTAAAAATAGTTTTGTGTTAGCATTCCAAAACAAATGAATAATAAAATTACCATTCAGTTACTTAGTTGATTACTCCTAGAACATACAAATAGATCTCCTTCTTTCAGTGCTTCATTTTCTTGTTTCTCACTCTTTTTAACTTCTGCAGTCCAGCTTCTAACTTTATCATTCCACTGAAACTGCTCTCTTCAGTTACCAAGTATCTCTTAATGGTCAAATCTCAATGGTTGTTTCTCAATTCTCACTCTTCTTGACTTCTCTGCAGCCTCTAACACTGTTCATCACTCTGTTCGTGATACTCTCTTTCCTATAAATTTCCTGACGCTGCTCTCTCCTGGTTCGTCTACCTGTCTGACCACTCTTCAGTCTCCTTTGCAGGATTTTCATCCAGGTCAAGCTCCTAAACTGTGGTTGTCTCCCACGCCTCCTTCTTGGGCCCTCTTCATTGCTTGGTGATCAGATCATCTGCTCCCAGGAATTCAATTACATTATCTATTTGTCTCTGTCTGTCTTCTTCTCTCTCCACGTAAGGACACATATTTACATATACGTGCGTGTGTGTGTGTGTGTGTGTGTATGATTCTTAGATCTAGTTATTCATCTCTACCCTCTCTCTTGACTTCTATCCTCCCATCTCTTGGGATATCCAATAGATCTCTTCAATTCTGCACATCCAAATCTTTCCCCTAAAACTCTCCCCTCTTCCCAACTTTCCTATTATTGTTGAAGGTGCCCTCATTCTTCCAGTTATGTAGATTCACAACCAAAGTATTTTCCCCAACTTCTCACTCTCTTTCACCTCCCATATCTGATCTGTTGCCCAGTACTGTTGATTGTACCTCTGCAATCTCTCTTGTACATGCTCCATACTCTCTGCTGACAATGCCACAACCCTGGTGGCAAACCTTCATCACTTCAAGCCTAGACTACTTTCAATAGTCTGTGATTACTCTCTCTGCCTCAAGTCTCTCCCCATTCGAGTCCATCTTCCATTCAGCTATCAAAGAGATCTTCCTAAAGAAAAGGTCTGACTATGTCACACCCCCATTCAATCAACTCCTGTGGTTCCTTATTAACTTGAGTATCAAATATAAAATTTTTTGTTTGGCTTTTAAAGTCCCTCATAATATGACTCCCTCTTACCCTTCCAGTCTTCTTGCATTTTATTCCCAATCTCCTTCAACAAACACTCCCCCACCACCACAGACACACAGTGATTCAGTGACACTGGTCTCCTTACTATTTCTCACACTAAACACTCCAGCTTTGGGCATTTTCAGAGGCTTTCCCTCATGCCAGGAACTCATTTCCTTCTCATCTCTGCCTCCTAGCTTCCCTGGCTTCAGTCTCAGCTAAAATCCCTCCTTTTGCAAGAAGCTCTTTTCAATCCTGCTTAACACTAGCGTTCATCCCCTGATGATTATCTCCAATTTATCCTTTGTACATAGTTGTTTTCATGTTAGACTGTGAGCTCCTTGAAAGCAAAAACTGTTTTTCTCTTTGTTTCCCCAATGCGTAGCACAGTGCCTGGCAAATAATAGGCGATCACTAAATGCTTGTTTACCAGACAATCTTTTCTCAAAGGAGAAACGTAGATCAAAGCATCAGTCCCTTCAAGGGATGGGTAAAGAGAATACTGCCCTTAGATTGGTCAAACACTACAGGTGGGTGGGAAGGCAATGATCTAACAAGAGATACTCTGTATTCAATTATTTGACTACCACACTAAGAAAGCTTATTATCCATCCTTCTGGCCTGCCTCCAAACAGAAGTTTGGAAAGGGTTTAGACCAAAGAAATTTTATTTCTCAATATTCCTAGAGAATCCTAAAAAGCATTTAATTATGCTTCCAAATGTGGAACACCACTGCATAACAAGAACTATAGATGGGCATTACATAGAAAGCAACGAAAAAGCCCGTGATAAGGATGAGCAGGTTGTAATGTAGAACCGAGGAGGAATTCTTTAGAAGAATATCAGTAAAGGATATCATCCAATAATTATACTACAGAAAGAGAAGATGGGCTGGTCATGTCTCAAGAAAAAATTTTCCACTGGTACTCATAATGTCAGGAAAAGGCCTACAGCATGTTCAGCAGTCCTCCTTAGTGAACTTTTGAGAACATGGATGAGTATTACAGAGGATGGATGGGTATGGAATTGATTTTGAATTACTTCATTAAAGGGAATTTCTGAATCGATATCACAGATTCATTTGAGTATAATGTCTAATGATTTCAGTGGTTTTGTACATCAAAATTAGTTATATTTGATAGCAATAAAAACGTGAAGAGTGAAGTCATCATTCTAATTACTGTTCTACTAATGTTACACATTTTATTACTGTGTAAGGAAGAAGCAATATTATTTTACTTGTCATATATTAGAGGGGAAAAATGTAATGTTGACATCCATGTTAAAGTGATTTTTCAGGATCATTTCATTTAATCCTTTTATAGCACAGATTGTGTGCCAATATCAAAAATCCAAACGACTCAGAATACAGTATAAATCAGAAAAAATGGTAACATTAATCAAGTGATGGATAGGATAATAACTTCATACTCCCTTCTTCACTCTCATCTTTCTTGTCAACAAATGTAAGTCCAGTCTTGACATATAAAATCACTGAAATCATTAGACATTATAATTTTTTTAAAAGAAAGCATGATGCACGTTATCAGACTTCTTAAAATGTATTTAACAATTGTGATTTTTTTTCCTCTCTAAAAAATACTACTATTTGTTATACGAAATGGTCCTCTGGGAGGGGAAGTAGGATATGAAACAGAAGACACCAATAAAACCTTATTTTTTTAAAAAACATGAAAGAAAACATGAGCCTTGGTCTTACCAAATCTTATAAGAGCTACCACCAAAGGGAATGTGTTATTTGCTGGGATTTTCCAGGATTTTGCAACAGAACATAAGTGTTATGGGTTTCAATAAGTTCTCCAAGACCATTTTCTCCTGATAATGTACTAGTGCAAATCCACCCACTATATACTGAAGAACAGCAGGCTAATACTCAGAGCCATTACTTCTACCTAGGGTGTGAGGGGGTGCAGAAAAGTAACACTAGAACAAATTCCCTCTCTCAGTCCCTGAAACACATTAAGGACTTCTTCTTTCCCCCCTAGAAACCACAGCCTAAAAAATTAACAATCGTATTATATCACAGACTTTTCAGTCAAAAAGCAAGGTAATGAGTTTATTTTTAGCTGAACTTGGGGGAAAGGGAACTAGGATAAGAACAATCAACTATCTTAAAAATGCAAAAGCAACAAGAGTTGTACACATGTACAAAGAACATGTCGTATATCAAACACTCATGAGCAACATTCTCTGGAATGCAAATTCAAAATTCTTATTTCCATCCTCCACATCACTGCCATATTAATATCCTAAAGGTCAGGTCTGGCCATGTCACTCTTCTAACCAAGAAACTTTAGTGACTCCCCACTACCTTTAGGATAAAACACAAACTCCTCTGTTTGCCATTTAAAGACCTTTACAATCTGGCTCTAGCCTACTTTTCCAAGCTAATCACATTATTTTCCCTTTTATTCATTCTACATTCTAGCAAAACAGACCTAGATTTCATCTCCTACCTCTGTGTCTTTATACATGCTACCCCTCATGCCTGAAAGGCCCTCTCTCCTGTGTCTCTCAGAACCTGCTAGCTCCTTCAGTTCATTTCTCCCCAGGCTGCAAATCTAGACTCCAACTTGCTTCCAAGTCAGGTACCTTCCTTTGCACCACTCCCTTTTTCAGCTTCCTTTTATGTATTGTCCTTACCCATCAGGATGCGGTTTTTTTTAGTCTACTCCTAGAAGGGACTGTCTTTCTTTTTGCTTGAATCTCTACTCCCAGTGCTTAGCACATTGCCTGACACATAATAAGCATTTTATAAATGCTTACTGACTGACTCCTTTCAGTGTCACCTCCTTCAAGGTCACCTTATTCCCCCCTCATTTTATATTTACCCTATATTTACTTATCTGTACACATACTAAATACCCCTAATAGCAGGCCCTCCTTGAGATATGAGACTGTCTCACTTTTTGAAAGACTTTGTATCCCCAGTACCTAGAATATAGATAGTAGATGTGTAATAAATTGTACTGATCAATTTGGATCCATATATGTTAACCACCAGACCATTTACTATTAAAGGAAAAAGAGAGATACCTTCTGTCCACAGAGAATTTTTCAACTAAAGAACTCCAAGTGGTTGTGTAACAGCATCCTCAGCCTGAGGATGGGCAAACTGAAACAGAAAGGAGAATAAATCAGCAAGAGCAGCAGTAGGGTGGGTACTCCTCTCCTTCCCTGGGCCTCAGCTACCTCATTTGTAAAGGGATCACGACCAAGAGTTCTTAACCTTTATTTGTCATAGACCCCCTTTGGCAGTCTGGTGAACCCTACAGAAACCCTTATCAGAATAAGGTTTTATTGTCTACTTTCATAATTTCAGTTAGGTTAGTGAAACCCAAGGTGTCATTTTTTTCCCCATTCAAATTCACGGATTCCCTGAAATCTGTCCTTGGACCTCTTCAGGGTTGGTGAACCCCAAGTTTGGGGATCCTTGGTCTGACGTGTGGTCTCTTCCAGCTCTAAATCCTACGAACATCTAATCCTCAGTGCTCTTCCCACCAGCCCCTATCTCCCCTTGTCCCACCGGAGGGAGTTAAGCAGTACTTCGAGCCCATCTACAAGTCTCTGGGTCCCGAAGGTGGACGCTGGCTCCATGGCAGCCCGGTGCCTCAGTTTACCGCCCCCTCCCCTAAGGGGGAGGAGCTCCTATTTACGACAGTCCCCGGGAGGGGGGGCACCACCGCCCCAGGCACCGGACGAGCCGCGGCCGTTAGTCGGAGTTGAGGATCCCTCTCCGGCGGAGGCCGGGACCGGCAGGCCTCGCTGGGAGCGGCGTGAGTCCGCGGGGTCGGAGAGTGACGTCGGCGGGGCCGGCGAGGCCCAGGTAACGGGCCGGGACGGGGAGCACTGACTTGGCAGGCGGCGGGGCCGGGGGCGTCGGAGGAGTGAGGGGAAGGCGCCCGACGAGTCTTGCCTCCCCAACCCCGGCCCACAGGCGCCAGCGCCGCCCGCCATTCGCTCACCTGAACGGGTCCGACCGGGCTGAAGCCCGGCTCCCAATCCTGCGGCCCCCGACTCCGGAGACCAAAAGTCGTCGCCACCACAGCCGACTATTTATCTCGGGGAGACGCGCGGCCCCGCGCAACCGAACCCGATACCTGGGCCCGCCCCCGCCTGCCCCGCCTCCAAGCCGGAGAAAAGGAAGGGAGGGAGTGGTAGTGGGTGGGGAGAAGTGGCATGAGAGCCAATCGGAACCCGAACGGCGTTCCAGCGCGCGCCAGGATTGGTCCTTCTTGTGACGGCCTTTCCGCCAATGCCTGCTGGGCCAGCTCGGTACTAAGGGACTTTCCGCTCCGTCAAGCTCGGTGGAGCCAAAGTGGGGGTGGGGGAGGGCTAAGAGAGGAAGAGGCGAGAGGGGGCGGGGACGGGGAGAGTGGCGTAGCGCTCTCTGATTGACTGTCTGGCTGCAAGCCTACAGCCATGATTGGCTGTGTGAAAGGAGGGGGTGGAGCATTACCGGTCCCAGTCCCTCTGGGCCTCAGCTGTCAAAACGCTTTACTGAACTGGGTAGGGCAGGGTCCACGGTCCTTGGGAGCTAATAAGCTTTGGGAGAGGCCAGGGCTCACGCCCTAGCTTGAGCTGGGAGTCCGGACTCCTGGGAGGCAGCCCGGAGTCCCGAAAAACCACTCTGTCCTTAACCCTGAACCATCGAGTTTCCCAGTCCCTCTGAGCCCTGTGCCTCAGTTTCCCCTTCTGGAAGGGGCTTCCTATCCCAGCAGTCACCCACTAGTCCTTGGGAGGTGGGGTCCAATTTAGGGCACTGAGGAGGATAAGGTATTGTCACACATTTAATTCATCCTTCCTGGCCAACAGCCAGGGCTTATGGTTTAGTTAAGGATCTTTCAATTAGAAGAGACGTTTTTGATTCCCACGTGAGCTCAAAAATATTTAAGGAAGTGATTTTTTAACTTAGTAGTGAAGGCTCTCAGGACACTGGATTCTTGTTAATTAATTCTTTCTCTAACAAATTAAGTACCAATTATGAAAGAGGATGAATAATACTCAAAGGAGGGATGTGGGAGGGGAAAGGTCTTAATCATGACATAAATTCTCCCTGTGGAAAAATTCTCCCACTTACTCCTAAGGGTCTGTGGGATTCATCCTGAGAGGTAAAAGCACAAAGGGGTGTCACTGTGCCAATAACTAATTACTCTCAGAATGGCTATCATGTACTACAGTCCTCCCCAGTACGTCATCCGGGGCGCAGAAGGGATGCCATTGTGAGACCCACGCTGGAAGCTTTTCTAATTTCATATTATCTGTTGGCATTTGTGCCCCCTTGGCATAGACTTCAAGAACCTGCTGTCACAGACCTTCATGACCCCTTTAGGGATCAATTCAAGACTCATCTTTAAACAGTTACTCCAATTCCCAAAGTGCTCTGGTATTCTCTAATTGTTTTATTGATGATAGAATTTCCCTAACAAGATCAGCTCCTCTAACAGCAGAAGGCTGTATCTTCTACTTATGTATTCTTTTCACAGTGCCTAGCACAGAGCTAGGTATATGGTAGAGGATCTTCTGCTTTCATGAAACATGCTCCACAGCTACTCATTTTAATGTATATGACCATTCAGCTTCCCATTGCTATACCTGGGAAACTCAAGAATATTTAGCTATGCCATTTAATCCCAGCAAAGAATGAGTAACAGAAAACTATGGGCAATCCTCCAAGAGGAAATTGTTAAATGCATGATTCCAAATTTTTTGTCTATTCTCAGCTCCCTAAAAAGATGTAAGATCCCTGTGTCTTTTTTTTTTCCTGTGCAGAATCTATTGAATTTAAGAGACTGATACCTAATGATAACAATACTGAGAATCTTCATTTTCATTCAGAAAAGGCAAGAGAGGTTTTGGGGTTTATTTCTGGAATGAGAATCTGTGCCATTTTCATTTAACATTTGACAACCAGGATTTTGTGAATGAGAAAAGGTCTCATATGAGCTCTTTTTCCACAAGAATTTATAAGTATTAACAGAAACCTTTCTGGACTGTGTAAACCTCTCTTCATTTCCCACCTGGCTACACTCATTTTACACTTCTTTGACTTCCCTACTATGCCCCCCAGTAAACTCATTGGGAAATCTCATCATCTTGTCAGATACAAATCAACCTTGACACCCACATCTCACCAGTACCCACTGCCCTTCCATTGGAGGGGACACAGGAGAGAAATATCCTGACATCTCATTTCCTATCCAGCTGTACTCATGTTGGACTTCTTTGACTTCTCTGACTGCACTCATTTTGGATTTGATTTCTCTACCATTCCCATGCCCGGTACATTAACCCCCATTCAGCATTGTCTTCCCCTGTTAGATTAGGGAAGGAACTATCTTTTTCCTACTTGTATGCCCAGAACTTTAGCACAGTGTCAAGCATATAATAATTTCTTAATAATTATTGACTGATTGACTATTCTTTCCAAATGCCCACTCACCCTTAGGAGAACCCTCAACTCTACTCCTTCTTTGGAGGATATTAAAAGCAGTAACCACAGAGAGATTAATCCGCCCAATCTTGTACATAGGCCTTAGAATGCTTTTGGGGAATCCCTGCTGGACTTTGAAACTTGGTTTTCAGCTATGACTTTCCCATGCTGAATAATTTCAAATCAAGCTACTTTAGAAGATTACTCTTATCTATGAAGAATTAATGATTGCTGTAAAAAGTCCTGTGCTCCTCACACACACACACACACACACACACACGCACACACACACACACACACACACACTCCAATCTGCTAACTTCATTTATAGTTTATAATCTCATGTAGATTCTTGCCTCAAAGAGAACAAGGCTATAGAACAAAAACAAAAGCTTTGTCATCAAAAGGTTACAAAACAGGGTGGAGTCAAGATGGCAGAGTAAGAGGAAGTATTTTTGCTAGTTCATCCAGATACCTCCACAACCTTCTAGAAGAGGATCAAACTGAATTCCAGGCCACAAGGCCATTAAAAAAAAAAATTCCAGTGAGTCATTTTTCCAGCCCAGTGATGCTGAGGGAAACAAAGAGGTATGCAGATACTGAGGCCAAGGCTGGCCATGAGTGGGTCCTGGCCAATAGAAATTGATCAGTGATCAGTGGAACAGAGCAGGCATATGATATACAGAAGCAAATGAGCACAGTAATCTAGTGTTTCATAAACCTGAATGCCCAACATTGAAGCAAGAATTCATTATTCAACAGAAACTATTAGAAAAGCTGGAAATTAATCTGGCAGAAACTAGGCATAGACCAACCTCTCATACCATATCAAGATAAGCTGAAAATAGGTAGATAATTTAGACATAAAGGGTGACATGGTAAGCAAGTTAGTGGATCATGGAAGAAATTACCTGTCAAATCTATGGACAGGGTGATGCTTTGGTCATGTTAATGACCAAACAAGAGAAAGAAGTGGCAAAAGAGATCAATTTGATTACATAAAATTTAAAAGTTTTTCCACAAACCCAATCCAACTAAAATTAGAGGCAGGAAATTGGGGAGTGGGGGAAGGGGTGGGAAATATTTGCAGCAAATTTCTGTAAGACAGATACACACTAGCACACAGGAGGGCCACTAGCACAGGTTCATTTTTGATCTGGTCAGACATATAAAGACACTAAGAAAGCTTTGAAGGGGTTAATAATCTTACTTTATTCAGGTCTAGTCTCCTCACAAGGTTGCTGATAATGGGAGCACTAACTCCTACAGCATTCTCTAATCACCCTTCTCTCAGGGGCCAGCAAGAAGGGGGGCTGCTACCCCTATGTCTTGATGGGGTCAATTGAGACAGTCACAGCTTGTGCATTTCTCTAAATCTCCTCAAGCCTCAGTGGGGGCCAGTCAAGGCACACATACATCAATCCAGTTTGTGCATTCAACTCTAAGGGTTTCCCATTCACTGACCAGTGCCCACCTGCTTTATAGGGCAACAGACAAAGAAGGCATATTGCCAACAATAGCCTCACAAGTTTACATCACCTCATCCCTATATCTTACTACACAGTCGCAGTGGATGTTAATAATTTAAGTACAAATATTTATATCATTTACCATTATATAACTGTGCAAGTGTGATAGAGGTGTTTTTTGTTGTTGTTATTCTTAGTTCAATCTGTTTTTTAATTTTTTTAAATTAATTTATTTTGTTTTCAGTTTTCTACAATCACTTCCATATATCTTACATTTTTTCCCTCCCTCCCTCCTTCCTCCCTGAGACGGGGTGCAATCTTATATAGGTTCTACACATACATTCTTATTAAACACATTTTCACACTATTCATGTTGCATAAAAGAATTAAAATGAATGGGAGAAACCATGAAAACAAAACAAAACATAACACAAGAGAAAATGATCTGTTTCATTCTGCAATCCAGTTCCACAGTTCTTTCTCTGGATGGGGAAGGGATTTTGCCTTAAGAGTCCATTGGGAATTTTTTAGGTCCTTGCATTGCTGTGAAGGGCTAAGTCTATCAGAAACAGTCCTCCCAAGGTTGTTGCTGTGTACAAAGTTTTTCTGGTTGTTCTCCTTTCACTCAGTATCAGTTCATATAGATCCTTTCAGGTCTCTCTGAAGTCTTCCTGTTCATCATTTCTTATACCACAACTTGTTCAGTCATTCCCCAATTGATGGGCATCCCCTTGATTTCCAGTTCTTGACCAACACAAAGAGGGCTGCGATAAATATTTTTGTACATGTGGGACCCTTTCTCATTTTTATGATCTCTTTGGATACAGTCCTAGAAGCAGTATTGCTGGGTCAAAGGGTATGCACATTTTTGTAGCCCTTTGGGCATAGTTCCAAATTGCTCTCCAGAATGGTTGGATCAGCTCACAGCTCCACCAACAATGAATTAGTGTTCTAACTCTCCCACATCTTCTTCCACATTTATCATCTTCATGTTTTGTCATGTTAGCCAATCTGATAGGTGTGATGTGGTACCTTGTTTTGATTTGTATCTCTCTAATCAATAGTGATTTAGAGCATTTTTTCATATGAATATAGATAGCTTTAATTTCTTCCTCTGAAAATGCCCAGATCCCATACTTTGACCATTTATCAATTGGGGAATGACCAGTATTCTTGTACATTTGATTATTTTAGAAGTGAGGCCTTTATCACAGACACTAGTTGCAAAAATTCTTTCCCAGTTTTCTGCTTCCCTCCTAATCTTGGTTGCATTGGGTTTGTTTGTGCAAATACTTTTCAATTTAATATAATCAAAATTATCCATTTTGCACTTCATAATGTTCTCTATCTCTTGTTTCATCAAAAATTTCTCCATTCTCCATAAATCTGACATATACTATTTCTTGCTCCCCTAATTTGTTTATATTATCAGTCTTTATACCTAGATCATGTATCCATTTGGACTTGATTCTTGTGTATGGTGTCAGGCATTGGTCTGTGACCAGTTTCTACCACACTGTTATCCAGTTTTCTCAGCAATTTTTGTCAAACAATGAGTTCTAATCCCAGAAGCTGGGGTCCTTGACTTTATCAAATAGTAGATTGCTATATCCATTGCCTACTGTGTCTTGAGTACCTAATCTATTCCATTGATCTACCCCTCTATTTCTTAGCCAGTACCAAGTGGTTTGATGATTGCTGCTTTATAATACAATGTGAGATCTGATAGGGCTAGGCCACCTTCCCTAGCATTTCTTTTCATTAGTTCCCTTGATATTCTTGTTCTTCAAGATGAATTTGATATTATTTTTTCTAGCTCTAGAAAATAATTATCTGGTAGTTTGATTGGTATGGCACTGAATAGGTAAATTAATCTAGGTAGGATTGTCATTTTTATTATATTAACTCAGCCTACCCACAAGCACCTGATGTTTTTCCACTTACTTAGATCTGAGTTTATTTGTGCAAAAAGTGTTTTGGAATTGTGTTCATATAGTCCCTGGGTTTGTTTTGGCAGGTAGACTCCCAGATATTTTATAGTGTCTACCTTAGCTTTAAATGGGATTTCTCTTTCTATGTCTTGCTGTTGGACTTTATTAGTAATATATAGAAATGCAGATGATTTATGTGGGTTTATTTTGTAACCTGCAACTTTGCCAAAGTTAATTATTTCAAGTAATTTTTTACTTGATTCTCTGGGATTCTCTAAGTATATCATCTGCACAGAGTGATAACTTAGTTTCTTCTTTGCCTATTCTTATTCCTTCAATTTCTTTTTCTTCTCTTATTGCTACAGCTAACATTTCCAATACCATATTGAATAACAGTGGTGATAATGGATATCCTTGTTTCATCCCTGATCTTACTGAAAATGTATCCAGCTTATCCCCATTACATATAATGCTTGCCGATGGTTTTAAGTAGATACTGCTTTTTATTTTATGGAAAGCTCCATCTATTCCTATGCTTGCCAGTGTTTTCAACAGGAATAGGTGTTGCATTTTGTGAAAGGCTTTTTCTGCATCTAATGAGATAATCATATGGTTTCTGTTAGTTTTGTGGTTGATATTATCAATAATTCTGATAGTTTTCCTAATATTGAACCAGCCCTACATTCCTGGTGTAAATCCTACCTGATCATATTGTATTATTCTCATGATAAGTTCCTGTATTTTTTGGTAATATCTTATTTAAAACTTTTGCATCTATGTTCATTAGAGAAACTGGTCTGTAATTTTCTTTCTCTGTTTTCGTTCTTCCTGTTTTAGGTATTAGAACCATATTTGTATCATAAAAAGAATTTGGTAGGACTCCACCAATTTTCCCAAATAGTCTATATAGTTTTGGAATTAACTGATCTTTAAATGTTTGATAGAATTCACTTGTAAATCCACCTGGCCCTGGAGATTTTTTCCTAGACAGTTCATTTATGGCTTATTCAATTTCTTTTTCTGAGATGGGGTTATTTAAGTATTCACCTTCCTCTTCTGTTAATCTGAGCAATATATATTTTTTAAAATATTCATTCATCTCATTTAGATTGTCAAATTTATGGGTATACAGTTGGGCAAAGTAATTTCTAATTATTGTTTTAATTTCCTTCTCGTTCGAGGTGAGTTCACCCTTTTCATTTTTGATATTTGTAATTTGGTTTTCTTCTTTCTTGATAGAGGTGTTTTGAAGCATAATCATGAGAACTCATACACATCTAATACCTGGGAACAAGAGATTGTTATGGCTATGGATCTTGGGAAACTGAACTCTGAGAAAGAATAACAAAAATCCACTTTACACGCACTAAAATGCACCTTACTTACACTCGTGGAGGTCTCATTTCTAAGATGTAAAGGGTCAGATTCACAACATCACAGCCATTTCTAAATTGCTAAGTAGTCAAAGGATATGAACAGTTTTCAGAGGAAGAAATTCAAGCTACCATATGAAAAAAATGCTCAAAATCACTAATAGGGAAATGCAAATTTAAACTTAGAGTTACCTCCTCATACCCATCAGATTGGCTAAGATAACAAAAATAGAAAATGACATCCTTGAGGGAATATGGGAAAACAGGTACATTAATGTACTGTTGGAAGAACTGGGAACTAATCCAAGAATTCTGGAAAGCAATTTGAAACTGCATCCAAAAATCTATTAAACTATGGATGCCCTTTGACCCTGCAATACCTACTACATCTATGCCCCAAAGAGATCAAAGAGATAAGAAAAAGACCCAAATGTACAAAAATATGTAGAGCAGCTCTTTTCGTGGTGGCAAGCAATTGGAAACTGAGGGAATCTCCATGAATTGAGGAATGCCTGAAGAAGTTACGGTATATGAATGCAATGGAATATGATTTGATTATTAAAAAAAAAAAAGATGTAGAAGATGGTTTCAAAAAACTGGGCAGATTTCTAGGAGCTGATGCAAAGTGAAGTAAGCAGAACCAGGAGAACAATTTATATAATAATAGCAATATTGTAAAAACAATCAGCTGTGAAAAACATTGTAATTTACCTGCACACCATCCAAAAGGTTCATGATAAAAGATGTTACCCATCTCCAGACAAGAGAACTGATGGACTGAAACAAATTTTCTTCTTTCTTTTTTTTTTTTTTGGACATAGCTAATAAGGTGCTGCCGCCAGCGAAGTCCAGTAGGTCCAGAGCAGTTACGGGGCTCACAGAGCGAGGAAGAAAAGACAGGAGGGACACAGCAGTCTGAACAAGCTGAGTTTATTCTAGATCTACTGAGCCAATAAATTAGGGGATCAGGGTGCTTAAATAGTGAAAAACCATAAGAGTAGCGACTGAGGCATGAAACAGAACAGATCGTGATAAGTAGCAAGGGAGGCCTCCAGGCCTCTTTATCAAATGTTATCCTGTATAGCAGGGGCCCTGATTCCTGGAGCTTCAACACCCGAATTCAAGGACATGCACCTGAGAACAATATATCACTTAACTTCTCAAGTCAGCTACTCTTCTCACTTGGAGGAGGGGAACTCTTGTTAAGGGGCTCTTTCAAATCCCTCAAGGTTCTTTACAATAAGGAAATTTGCTTTGCATGATAATACATATTTATAATGAGTTTTGTTTTTCTTGCCTGGGGATGGGGAAGGGGAGGGAGAAAACTCAAACTGAATTTAAAATTTTTTTTAAAAGATTACAAAACATCTCTCTTGCCCTTCCTTGCCATTCTCCAAAATAAACACCTCCCTCAGAATCCAGGAGAAACAGGTATCTTCTTCAGTCCCTACAGAAGCTTTCTAATCCTTGAGACACCTTTCCTTAGGTGGGGACAGCAGTATGAGGTTATTTCAACCAAGTGTCTACAGAAAAGAAATAGACTAAAACCTTTCACATTTTGATTCTGTCAAAAGTGTCTTCAGCCACTTCAACCTGAACTGCAGAAGCTTTAATTTGCCTGCAATTTTACTTTCAGTCTGTGTTCAGTGAAGTTCTTCTCACATGGCTCATTGGGAGTTTGTGCTGCATTTGATTTTTCTTAGCTGAAAGATAAGTGTGTTTTGCTTGCCAGGGCTATGTCTAAGCATTCTTTCTTAAGTAAAAATTGCCTGATTTTTTTTGAAAACCTATTTTTAGAATGAGGAATATTTATTCTTCAATATGAAACAAATTTCACATGTATTTAAAGTCTTATGACAAAGAAGGCTTTAGTGACAAAATACTTTAATAATATGTATACTTATAGCTTAATATTTACATAAAAGTTCACAGTCACATTTTCTATAAAAATACAAACTTTGAGAAAATACAAAGTGCTTTATAAATATTAACAACCTATCACCACCCCACAATCAGTGCTTTCCCTAGGCTTCGTGGTTCCAGAAAGAAAAAGAGTTATGGCAGTAGTTGTTTGGTTTTTTTTAACAGTCAAAGCCTTACTTTGTGCCTGATAGATCACAAGCTCCTTGAGCAGGTCCCATTCATTTTTTGTCTTTGCATCCCCAGTGCCTAGCACAGTGCCTGTAACACAGTAGACACTCAATAATTTGTTTGTTGGTTGACCTGTAAACTCTCCATAAAGTCAGCCTGGCATAATGAACAGAGTACTAGGTTTGAGGTCGGGAAATCCTAGGTTCAGATCCCACCCCTGACATTTCCTCCTAGCTCCAGAAGCAGAACAAGTCATTTTACTGCTTTGTGTCTCAGGCAGTTTCCCAGGACTAAGGCACAGACTGTGGTGACAGATAGAGTTCTCACACCAGGAACTCCCCATGCTGAAAGAAATCACAGACCCTTCCAGGAAGTGTTTCATATGCAACTTAACAAATGTAAATATTCCAGTACTAGCAAGCCCAGATCAGAGAAACAACTGCCAGAGGTCTGCTTCAGAATTCATCTCCAAAAAAATATCTCATCAGAGCTCATTTCACATACAACAATTCAAAGGCATCAAATTAGAAAACCTTCTGACACCTCTCAAAATTCAGTCCTCAAGTGACTTTAAAATGTTGCAATGTGATGAGTCTTAGTTTCCAAAGACTCCATCTATTTGTAGACATTTTATATGATTTGAAAGAAAATTTTACATGTAGTTTGGTCCACATACTTTTGTTCCTCACATCTGAACTTGCAGCCAATTTATTCCAGGATGAACCCCAAATTCCTAGTTCTCTTGCAGTTTTAGAACTGAATAGGGAAATAAGCATTCACTGTGAAGCTGCCCTTCTCAATAATATTGTAAACACCAAAAGGAGAGGAAGATCTTAGCCCTGACCTAGAGGACCTGAAATATCCCGATCCATTCAACACACGAAGAAGCACCAAAACAGGGTCATATGTGTTGTGTATGTTGAAGTAAGCGCCTTGAATGCAAGGCCTAACTCAGATTTTTATTTCTATGTTCAGCACCTAGGACAGTACTTGGTACACAGTGTACATTTAACACATGCCTGTTGATTGATTGGTTGATTGACTGTACGTCCAAACAGATGCAAGGCCAAGAATTCGTGATAAGAACATGGATTCAGGGAAGTGATCTAGGATGGCACCTGAGGCCCAGAAGAAAGAGCTAGCAGGGTAAAGGAGACATTCATTCTTCCTGAACTTTTCCTTCCTTCACCACCTTCCTTCATCACAGCTTCATCACCATCCCCCAGTCTTCCCCTTTTAACCATAAACAGGTAGTATTTTCATAAGTCGCAAAGTATTCTGTACAATAGCAGACACTCAATTAAAGATGATAGAACTTATTCCTCTCTGCCTCAGAAGGGTGAAGCATAAGACCATATATTATCCACCCAAGAGATGCCCACCAACCACCAGAGGGATTCACTAGATTATGTCACTCAAATTTCAGTTTACAGTCACTGTGTTCCAGGGATGGAATCTAGGAAGGGTTGATGAAAATAGACTGTAAAGAGAGATCCTTAAGTGTCAAATACCACTCCAATCTGAAAGTATTAAACTGTCTAACTCAACATTCTAACAGGAACTGGAGAGAACAGAGTTCAATTTGAACATGATGATTCTACATCATACCAAATTTCCTGGTATACAAGGTATAAACTAAAAGCTCCCCAAACAAATTGGCTCTTGGTGATCAGAGCAAAAGTCTGGCATCCATGAGGCTGAGCTGCTCAATTTCCTCTGGAGTGAAAGTGTTCCCTCTGAGCCTAAAACCATGAAAGGATAAGAGAAGTTTCAGTTAAAAGGAAAAAAAAACTTCTGCAATATTTTATAATCCACATTATTATTTTCAGAAAACTGCAACTCAATTACATCCTCAAATACTTTGTATGATCCTAGAAAAATGGCTTAACTTCTCTACACCTTAATTTCTTTCTCTGTGAAATGGGGATAATAATATCACCTATTTCAGAGTTCTTATAAAGATCAAATGATCTTATTGTAACCTACTTTTAAAAACCTAAAGGCACTAAATAAATGTGAGTTATTTATTAGTAAAGGATATTAGAAATCATCTAGTCATACAAAATTATAGAAAGTAGAACTGGAAGGGTCCCTTGAATCATCTAATCCAACTCCCTTAGTTTTTAGAGATGAGTAAAACAAGACCCATAAAGATGTGGCTTAACCAAGGTCACCCAGATAATAAAGCAAAAGAGTGACCCAGGTCTTTTGACAGCAAATACAGAGCTCTTCCCATTAGACTGGCTTCTTATCTCCTATATGAGAGCAGAAACAGAATCTGTAGCATCTTCCATAGAACCATGGTCCTGGAAAGATTCTTGTGATCCCTCTCTACTCCTTTTCCCCTAACTCACACACACTTCCCCTCTCTGAGGTACTTAATCAGACATAGGATCTGGAAAAAAGGCAGTGAGATATATGGGCAAAGGAACTGATGGGAGATAAATCAAGAAATTAAAGCCACCCCATTCTAACTTGATAGCCATCTGGGAATAGAGCTGCTTGATCTTTGTTGACATACCCTGAGTAATAATTCACCTGATTTATTCAGCACTGAGTAAGGCTTTTTTTTTTAAAGCAAAGTACACAGACCAGCTCCAGTCTTTGTAAGATACAAGGAAGGAAAAAAGAGAGAGAGAAAGTCCAAAGAGGAATGTTAGAAAAAATAATTAAAGGCATGGAAAATAGAGCCCCAAAAGAAATGCTGTAACTAAGAACTTATAGTTGGATTGAAGGACACATTTCACTTGTTAATGTGAACGATTCACCTACTGGAAGGTAACTAGGTGGTACAATGGATAGAATGCTGGGCCTGGAGTCAGGAAGACTCATCTTCTTGAGTTCCAATCTGGCCTTAGGCACTTACTAGCTATGTGACCTTGGGTAAGTCACTTAACCTCATTTGCCTCAATTCCTCCATCTATAAAATGAGCTAGAGAAGGAAATGGCAAGACACTTCAGTATCTTTGCCAAGAAAACCCCAAATGAGGTCACAAAGAGTGAGACACATCTAAAAAAAAAAAACTGAACAAAAAAACAACTGAAAATACTGGCAAGAGCAAAAATTTTAACAAATACGCCTCTGATATTAAGATTCAATGCTGGTTTATAATGGTAAAACATTATAATATGACTTTACAAAAACTTTGGTACTATAGAGTCACAGAATCATATAGCTGGAAGGAACTTCAGAGGTCATCTATCCCAAATCTGACCTAGTGCACAAATGTGGCACCTTTCTCTGACATCCCTAAGAATATCTGACAACCATATATCTCCAAAATTGTGACAATTGTGTCTGACAAAAAAAATAGAAACCATTTTAACAAAGCTTTACAAAAGGCCATGCATTCTTTAGACCTTGCATCATGATTTTTTTTTTGTTTTGAATATATGGTTAGATTTGTTATATATCACAGGCTACATCATATATTTTCAAATATAGCATCATATGATATTACACTTTGGCCATTAAAAAATTAAATCTAGGTTTTTCTCCTTGAGGGCAGGAGCTGTGATTTTTCCTTTCTTTTTATGGACCTGTCTGATAATAGTCCAAGTCCCTAGCATAAAGCTAGGCTAGTAGAAAGCCCTCTCAAATACTGGTTGGCAGGAGTGACTGAAAAGATGAGGAATCAAGGCTGCTTAAAACAGAGAAAGACCTCCCAGAAGAGGGAGGGTCAACTTACCAGACTGATCTGATAGAAGCATTGCCTTGAAGAACCTGAAGGAGAGCAGAAACACCTTGCTGGGTAATGCTGTTGTGGGAAAGCCTGGGAACAAAGATGGGAATAATATTAAGAACTTGTGAGATAGTGCCACACATGTTATCATTCCCCCATTTTACAAAAAAGAAAATAGATGCCCAAGGAGGTTATGTGACTTCTTGGTAGCTATACTTCTAGTCAGTTTCAGGCGAGCCAAGACACCAGCGTAGGTCTCCTGACTCCAAGTCTGCTTCTCTTGCTACTGAACTACAAATCTGAAGTTCTGGGAAATGACCTTCCTTTTAATCATTTCTATTCTAAGGAATGTTGGAGATGGGGATCAGCTTTATGAACAGGAAGAATAGGGAGTAACTTTGCATGAGGTATCCCAAAGCCTGCCTACTCCAAATCATCGCCCCCACCAGCCTGAATGTCCCAGTCTTTAGTCACTAAGGAGGGTGAGGGATGAATTCTAATTGGGGTACCAACTCCAAGTTTATAGAGCCCTTTGCTTTCCTTACAGCAACCTAATGGATCAGGTAGCACAAGAATTACTTTCATTTCATAGATAAGGAAACTGCAACTCCGAGAGATCAAATATCCTGGCACATGATAAGTGCTAAATAACTGCTTGTTGTGGACTGACTTGTGGATTAAGTGACGAGGCTGAATGGCTTTCTGGAGCGTCTCAAATACTTGCTTGCTCTCTCCTTACCCCACCCACTTAAAGAATCAATCAACAAGCATTTATAAAGTCTTACAGGTGCTGGTGTTGTACTAGATGCTGGGGATATAGAAACAAGTTAATCAGATACTGTTTCTACTCTTGATCTTTAGTAGCACAAGAAGTACAAAGAACAATACTCTGGTGACAGGTAGACCTAAATAAAGAAAATTATTCTTTCAATTAAGACAGATGAATACTTCTATTTTCTTGGGCAAACATTTGTAGGGTAAGAGCCCAACTATAGTAACATGCCAACACGAGGCTATTTAATGTCTAGGTATGCCAAATAATGTTGGGTTTATATTATATCAGAGCTTCTACGAAATAGAGCTTTGTTTAGAAGAGCAGAATTTGAGCTATGGCATATCTAAATCTGTGCAATAATGGGTCACATTATCAACCCCACTTCCCCTCTAACCAAATTTGTAAAATCAGCATTGAGTCCTAACTTCGCCGGCACTTCTGCCAAAGTCTGGTTTTTGCCAAAGTCTCCCACTGGAGTAACAAGTGGAAATGTTTCCCTCAAACAATTGGCATCTTCACAGCCCCCCAAAAGCAGAACTAAAGTGGATGCTTGTCTGTCAGGAAGCAGACGGTTTTCAACACAGGCAGCTGTCTGCTTGTCACTAAAGACAAGCATTTTCCTAGGGACACATTTTCCAGGGCAGATGCAATTTTGCTCCAGCACCAAGCAGCATGTGATGCATCTCTTACGCTATTTCAAAATGAGGCCTTTTGGCTCAGCACATGGTTTGGAACACTGCCTCCCTATTATTGCCAAATGCAAACACAGCTCAGTCCCTTAATTGCCACCTGCTTGATGGTTTATTTTGCATTTTAGCCCCATTTGCTCTTCCTGTAGCTCTAGTTGGAGCTAGGTGATTCAGTGGATACAGGGGTAGGGGGCTAGGCCTGGAGTCAGGAAGACTTGAGTTCAAATTCAGCCTCAGATACTTCCTAACTGTGTGACACTGGGCAAGTCACTCAAACTCTGCCTCAGTTTCCTCAACTCTCAAATGGAAATCATAATAACACCTATTTCATAGGGCGGTTGTGAGGATCAAGTGAGATGATATTTGCAAAGGCCCATGGTACACTTCCTGACCCATAGGAGAAACTTAATAAATCTTCTTTCTTTCCCCTTCCCCACTGGACTTGGAGGCAGGAAGACCAGAGTTCAAATTGTGCCTCACATACTTGTCACTTGCGTAATATAGGAGAAGTCACTTAACCTCTCTCAGTGTCTGTTTCCTCATCTGTAAAATGAAGATGGTTATAGTACCTTCTTCACAGTGTTGTTGTAAAGATCAAATGAGATAATATGCCTTGCAAACCCTAAAGAAACATACAGATATTAGCTTTAACAGTTATTGGGGTAGAGAAACCATTCTCCTATCCTGCATCCACCCTCACACTAAAAACACCTCTAGAGCAAGACAGCTTTAGATCCCCAACATTCTCCATTAAAACTGTTGTTTTCATTACAAAAGTACCTGTTGATCAAATTCTTATTCTTTGCTCATGAGGTTTTACTCTTTAATAATGATAATAACAGCACTTCAAAGGCTCAACGCAGTTTACAAATACATTACCTCATTCGATCCTCACAACAACCCTACGAAGCAGGTGCTATTACTATACCCGTCTTTACAGCTGAAGAAACTGATGCTGAAAGAGGCCAAATAATCTGCCTAGGATCACAGTGAGTATCTGTCCAAGGGAAGATTCAGACTCAGGTCTTCCTAATTCCAAATTCAGTCCCTTATCCACTATTCCATCTGGATAAGATGGACAGTAAGAAGTCCACAGAGCAAAGTGCCCTGCCAAGCCAAATGTGACCCTAAGTCACAGAACGATGAAATGTTAAGCCTTAGAGATCATCTAGCCTACTCCCACTCCCATTTTACAGATTAGGAATATTGGGTCCAGAGAATAGAAGTTTGCCCAAGGACTCACAATCAGTCAGTGGCAGAGCCAGACTCAAAGCCCGATCTTGTATTATTATATCCCATGCTGCTTCTGTGACAGAAAGATTTGTACTGCAACAGGATCTATTTCTTCCCCTAGATTGGATGGGGACCTCTATTAACCTTGTGATGATACAACACATATGACACAATTATGATTTAGGGCCATGACCCCCTCCCGTCTTTACAGGTAGTTAGTTCCCAGAGACATTGTAATATTGTTGTCAAAACAGTCAACAGGTTCCTTACCTAAGGACTTTCAAACTTGAATTTTTCTTAAGTCCATGCACCAGGGCACACACATCTTCATCCTGAAGATGGTTCTCCTCAAGGCTAGCAAGAATACAAATGATATCTGGTTAGGCCATCAATACTATAGGTAGACTCTAAGAAAAAAAAAACACATCCAATTTTCCAATCTTACAAAAGAAGTAAATCTCAGAGTGGCTGTTCTCATTACATGATATTGACAAAATTTCTTTGTACTCACAAAGAATTGGGCTAGGGGCTCCTTTGAGTACCAAACCCACCTAACGTACTTAAAATGGAATTTGATTTGCGTGCAATTTTTTAGGACTAAATCTCTTCCTTGGATTGAGGTGATCCTATGGTTGTATTTTCAAGACGATTCATAATCTAAAAAATTCAGAAAGAAATTATTTGCTCTGCCAATGAAGTCACATCATATGTTTTCTCTGATGACGTCAAGTAGGATCTCAGTGCCTGCCTCCACCCTTGAAAACTCAAGCTTGGAAATTCATCTTTGATCTAAATATTATATTTGAAACTATGTCTTTTTCAGTCCTATAATTCACTGACCTCTTCAAGAAAAGAAGATGTATTTAAATAGAAGGGATAATAATAATCAACCCTGGATAGAAGAATTTTTTTAAAAAAGAGAAAAAAGTAATAAGGGCTTCAATGAGAAAATAATGATAGCTAGCGTTACATAGCACTTTAAGATTTGCAAAGTACGTTATAAATATTATCACATTTTATGTTTAAAACAACACCGGGAGATGGATGCTGTTATTATCATCATGTTACAGAGGAAATTGAGGCAATAGGTCAAAGGACTAACTCAAGTTAAGTGACACAGCTAGCAAGTGCCTAGGGCTGCATCTGAACCCAGGTCTTCCTGACCCCAAGTCCAGCCTCCAAGTTTATCCACTGCACTACCTAGCTGCCTGCCGATGAAACAAAGAAGAAATAAAGAGCCAGGAGGTATAAGAAGCTTAGGCAGTAGGAAGAAGACTGGAATAATGAGACCTAAAGAAAAAAGGGAAAAAGAACTCCCCCTGAACATTTGGAGCTAAGTAGTTCAGGTTCTTCTCAAAGAGGGAAAAAGGAGGACCCTTCTGAGGATCAAAGACTCAAGGAGGCAGAGTTGCAACAGGACTCTGAGGAAGCAGCTGTTTAAGATCCATTGCTATGATCAGGTGAAAGATCATCAAGTAAAAGCCAGAGGAAGAAAACAGTAGGGTGTGGTGGTTGGTGACATCCTGTTGAAGGCAACTATTTTTCAACCTGATAATAACAATAAAGAGTTCTAATAACTTTTCAGGGCATGTGGCAAGGAATCTGTGAAGTTTTGTCAGACCTGATGACCAGCCATTTCTAGTGATTCATATAGACACAAAATGATATAGCCATGTCTGTCTGTCCCTAGAGTTTAATATAATTTGTGGCCTATAGTAAGTGCTTAATAATGCTTGTTAATTGTCTATTAGAAACTAGGACATATTTCTAAGAATGATGAAGTTTCGGGCAAGAAACTAAAGTAGATCATTTGAGTATGGGTCATATTTTCATCACCTCAGTGGCTCAAAGGCAAGGGCTTTTGAAGAGAAAGGCCGATTTGAGAAGTTAAGAGCTGGATTAGATGGTGTCTGAGAAGATCTGCATTTTGGACTAGGTTTCAAAATAAAGGAATTTTGAGCTCTAGGTCCAGGATGGAGAGCGCATAATAAAGGTATTTAAGGAATGTATCTGCCTGGAGTATTCCAAATCTAATCTCAAGGACTGAAAATGAAGAAGAGGAAAAAGTACCAGAAAGCTAGATATCAAGGAGAGAACCAACAAAACGGATGAAAGGAAAACAGTAAAGATGTCCAGAAATGCAAAGTAAGCAAAATCCAAGAAAGTAACTTGCAGTTAAACTCATGACCTCAGATGTCTGTACATAATACATAACATAAAGTTAAATGTTAGGTGAATAGGAAATGCCAATTTTGCTCCAAAGTTATCATTGGCATGTGGTGGGACAGAACTCATGACTAGAAAAATGACTTTGGAAAGGTACATCTTATTCAAAATTAACAAGATAACCACAAGGAGGTCAAGGACAGAAAAACCCTACATATAATAAAGTATTCATAGCAGTACCTTTTCGTACTGTACAAAACAGTAGAAAATAATGTAGAGGCCCACCAACCATGGAATGGTTCAACAAATTGTGGTACTGCAATGGAATATTACCGAGGTCCAAAAATGACAAATATAATAAAATCTGAGAAGCACAGGAAGCCATACAGATGTAGAGGTAAATATGCAGAACCAGGAAAACAACATGTTTAATAACTACATAACAGAAAAGATGAAAAAAGCCAAAATGAAAAATGTGAGACTATAATGACCAAGTCTGATGCTGGGGATGAGAAGATGTAGCTCCTTCTCTTCTTCTTTGGTGAGAGTGGGGAAAGGAGAGGTGGGACGATTGTGTGAAATATTGCATATACTCTCAGGTTGATGTGCTTATTGGTTTTACTGGAATGTTCCTCTCTCTCTCCTTTTTAAAAATTCTGTTACAGAGGATGATTTGTTGGGCACAGAACAGCATAGAAATATGTGGAAATTAAGCTTATATTTTCAAAAGATATCAATAAAAACAAGAAAAAATGAACAAGTTAAGTAGGGAAGGGAAAACAAGTAGCATTATTAGAAATATAATGATGATGGAGAGTAGGAGAATAGCTAACACATTAACTGGTGCTTTAAAGTTGGCAAAATACTTTGTCTCATTTGACTATAACAATTCCATAAAGTAGGTACTATAATTATTCCGATTTTGCAGGGAAGAAAACAGATTCAGAGAAATTGTCATGTACCTGGGGTCACATTGACAGTAAGTGTCTGAGGCAGGGATCAAACTCAGATGGTCCTGACTCCAAACCCAAAACTATATTCACTGTATAATATGACATATATAATATATAAATGTTTCTCTAGCTCTCCTAGTATATCTCTCCTAATTTTCACAGTTTAAGTCATCTACATTCTTCACCTTTCATATGAACTAAGGAAGTAGCCTCCTAATTTGTCTCCCTGCTTCTAGTTTCTCCCTCCTCCAATCAATGCTCTGAGCTGTTGCTGAAGTGATATATCCTAATCACATCTTTCCCCCACCCAAGAACCTTTAGGGTATCTGGGATGCAATACAGATTCCTGTTTGGCATTTAAAGTCCTTCACAATCAGACCTTCCAGATCAGCCACCATTTCATTATGCATGCACTAAAATCTAATTATATAATGTATGTGTACGATACATTAATGTATAATGTATAATTCTTAAAATATCACACTTCATCTTCTGCTTCTGTGCTTTTGCTCAGGCTCTTCCTCTTATTTGGAACCCTCTCCCTCCTCGCCGCTGCCTCTTGGAGTCTCCAGCTCCCTCGAAGGCCCAGCTCAAAGGCCGCCTACCACAGGAGGGCTTTCTCAATCCCCCAATTTTTGCATTCTAACTCCCCCAAGACTACTTTGTGGTCTCTTTGTACATATTTTGTACTTATTTATCCATATAGTAGCAGAAGTAAGCCTCTCTAGCTGGGACCATTGTGGTTCTGTCTTGGTAACCCTAGTACCTAACAGAGAGTAGGTGTATATTAAATGCGCTGAATTTAATTGACCAGAAAGGAATATGCAAAAATCTAGGACCTAGAGTTTATGGGTAAAGATCAACATGAGGCAGTAAGAAAAGCAGTATTATAACTAGCACAGCAAGGAATGACTAACCAAGTTGTAATATATGAATTGAGCGGAATGTTATTGTACCATAAGAAATAATGGATATGGAAAATAGAGAGACTCATGGAAACACTTACTTGAATCGATGAAAAGGGAAAAAAACAGGAACATGAAAATGATAAACAACCAGTGCGGCAACATTAAAGAAACTGAACTCTGCATAACTATCATGATCAAGGTTGGCCCTGAAGAAGAAAGGAGAAAATGCATCTCCCTGCCCTATTTACAGAGGTAGGGGACCATAGGTATAGAACATCACATATACTGCCAGATTCAGTTAAAATGTTAATTTTACCAAACTTTCTTTCTCCTTTAAAAAATTCTTTGTTATAAGGGATAGTCCATTGAGGAAGAGAGATTTCTTTGTAAATGAAGATAATGTAAAAACAAAAGATTTCAATAAAAACTGAAAAAAAAAATTTAAGGGACTATGCTACAGACCACCTAGAAAGAAACAGGAAATAAATGAAATGTTCAAGAAACAGATCACAAGCCAGGCATGTAGGCATGTTTTAATAGTGATTGGGGACTTCAAATTATCCAGACATTTGTTAGAGTGTTCTCTCTGCCAATATCAAAGCTGCTAATAATTTGACATCTGTTATGATAATTTTACCATTCAAAAGGTAAAAACAAAATGACCAAGGGAAACTTGAATTCTGGATCTAATTCCAATCAACGAAGAGGAACTGTCTGCTGAGGTGACTTAAAAAGTCACCATTCCATCTTAGCAATTATTATAGAGGAGATAAAAGTGACCATAGTCTGACATACACCCTAAATTCCAAGAAAACATTTCAGAGTTCAGAGAAAAGCTAGGCAAAATATGATTTCCTCCGATCTTTTTAGGCAAAATACCCCCCAAATCATTCCTACCCATCTTCCTTATCTTCAGTCTCTATCTACTGGCTCATTCCTGGCTGCCTACAAGGGGGTGAGTCCAAAATGTTCCCCATGTTTAAAAAACCATCACTTAACCCTTCCATTATCTCACACTATCAAATAGTTTCTCTTCTTCCTTTCAAAGGGGAAAAAGCAAAGGCTGTCTGTGCCTTTACTTCCTACCTTCCCACTCACATCTGAGCTCCCTGATATTTGACTTCTGACTTAATCAATCAACTGAAACTACTCTTTCTAAAGTTACTAACGATCTCTTTATTGCAAAATCTGCTGGTTTTTCCTTAGTCTTCATCCTTCTTGAACCTTCTTTCATATGACACTGCTGACAGACAGCCTTCTCCTCCTAGATACTCTCTCCTCTTTGGGTTTTCAGATCACCTATCTCTCACTTCTCCTAACTATTCTATTTTAATTTCTTATTTCCTTTGCCAGTTTCTGTCTAACTGTTCCTTCTTGATCTCCTTTGCTGCATCACCTTCCATATCCCAATCCTTAACTGTAGGTGTACTCCAAGATTCTATCCGGGACCCATTTCACTTCTTTTTCTACATTCTCTTTCTCAGTAGCCCCATCAGCTCCCATGGGTTAATTTCTCCTCTCTAGACAGATTACTACACCCAGCCCTAATCTCTCCCCAGAACTATAGTCCCATATCTACAATTTCCTGTTAGACATTTCAAATCTTATGTCACAAAGTCATCTCGAACTCAGCATACCCAAAATAGTACTCATCTTCCTCTCCACTTCTAAACCTACTCCTATTCTATACTTTCCTATTTCTGTTGTATATGCCAACATTCTTCCAGTCACCCAGGTTTACAACCTGTCATTCTTAACCCCTCATTCTTTCTTTTCACCCCTACATCCCATTAATTGCCAAAGTCTTCTCCCTTCATAACAATTCTCACATCTATCCCTTTCTCTCTACTCACATGGCCACCATAACCACTCCATTCAGGCCTTCATAACTTCTCCTCCCTTACTAAAGCAATGACCTTCTAATTGGTTTCCCTGCCGTAATTCTTTCCCTTCTCCAATCTATCCTCTACACAGCTGTCACGGACCTTCCAAAAGCGCAGGCAGAGCTATGGCACTCTCCTGCTCGGTAAGCTATAGTAGCTCCCTGTTACCTCTAGAAAACAATACAAACTCCTCTGTTGGGCATTTCAAGCCCTTCGTAATCTAACTCCAACCTACCTTTCCAGGCTAATTAAACATTATTTTTCTTCTCCTTATCCCCTGCCACACACACTTCTTACACATAATATTTCATCTCCATGCTTTTGTCTAAACTGTCTCCCAGGGCTGAAATTCAGTCCCTCCTGCCTTCTGTCTCTTAGAATCCCTAGGTTCCTTCAAAGTTCAAGTCGAAAGATACTTTCTATACTACATTTTTCCTTATCCTCCTGGCTTGTTAGTGTCTCCAAATATCCCCCCCAAAAATATTGTATTTATTTTTCATATACTTTCATATGTATTTATCACCTCCCCTAATCAAATGCCTTGGAAGGGAATGGATTCCTATTCCTAGAGGTCTTTGCACAACAGTTTGAGGGTCACTTTGGTACATTGTTGCAGGAATTCTTGTTCTATGGTCTAGAAGCCCTGTAAGGTTTCTCCCAGCTCTGAGATTATGTAACCCTTTAATTCTGGGATTATATGTATGAAGATTATTCATGGCTCACTTTTCACTCCAGCTCCCCTTCCGTCTCACCACACAGCTCTCGAAGGTCTTTTCAAGACCAGTTTTTAGTCAATTAACAAGCATTTATTAACTGCCAAGTATGTGACAGGTGCTGGGAGCATAAAGTCAAAAATGAAAACTTTCTGCCCTCAGGAAACTCATATTCTTTAGGAAAAATATGTGAAGATATAAATATCTACAAAATATGAATAAGGTTGTTGTGTTGTTGCATTGTGTTCATCCTCTGTTGCTGAAGAAGACCATGCCATCAGAGAGATGATGACATGACTTGCACTTGACTTTGTTTTGAGTGAGGGAGGGTTGTGCAAAGTCAGTGACCTTACTTCTCCTCCAGAGCCATCTGGATCCAGTGACCAGATATTTATCCAGATGACTAGAGATGGCCCAGGAAGCAATGGGAGACATTGGCCCCTTTAGGCCAGGGCCTATTTGGTAGTCACTTAGGGTGAGGTAACACCCATTCAGTGAATAGGCCTGTTTAAGTCAGGGGATGGCCCCTTTAATGAAGCAAAGAAAAATAACTAAATCCATTAATTACCTACTGAAAGAAACTGAAAAATGAAAACTCTTAAGAACATTATAGCCCAAATCCAGAACTTCCAGGTCAAAGAAAAAATACTGCAAGCAATCAGAAAGAAAGAATCCAAGGTCTGAGAAGTCACAGTCAAAGTCACACAATTTAGCAGCCACCATGATAAAGTGTCAGAGAGCTTGGAATCCAGTATCTCACAAGGCAAAGGGTCTATGCTTTCAGTCAAGACTAACTTACCCAGCAAAATTAAATATAATCCTGCAGAAAACGAGCCTTTAATGACACAAAGGACTTCCAACATTCTTGATAAAAAGATCAGATCTGCATAGAAATTTTGAAATTCCAATATAGGAATTAAGAGAAACATACAAAAGTAAACATGAGTGAAAAACGATAAGGGACTAAACAAGAATAAACTATGTACGTTCTAATATGGGGAAATGATACATGTGTTCTATCAACATCAGGGGTTTTAGAGCGAGTCTAATTAGATAGAAGACCTAGGAGTGGTTCGTTATGTAGTGATGATCTTAAAAGAAGAATGGGAAAAAAGAGGAAGAGGAATACATTGAAGTGGGGGTGGGGAGTGATTTGAGGAAGGGAAGGAAAAGGAGAAAATTAGGAAAAATTATCTCATATCAGGTATTGCAAATTCAGTTATTTGAATTGAGCACAGGAAAGACAAATACCCATAGTTAGGTATATAAATACATTGCATTCAACAGAGAAATAGGGGAAATGGGAGAAGGTGGAACTAGAGGGAGGGTAGATTAAAGAAAGAATTAATCTTAAACAAAACAAACTCTGAGTAAGGATGGAGGGAAATATTTGTAGTTCTTTGTGAGGTCACAAAGAATTGGAATCTGAAGAGGTAACTATCCATGGGGAAATGGTTAAATGAGTTATGGTACATAAATGTAATGACACACTGCTGTGCTATAAGAAATGATGAAGGGGATGGTTTCAGAGAAACTGATGCAGAGTGAAATGAACGAAACCAGAGCAGTTTACACAATGACCATAACTTTGTAAAGACAAACAAATCTTAGAAGCTTTGATCAGCATGATGATTAACCATGATTCCAGAAGGTTGATGATGAAACATACTGCTCACCTTCCAACTGAGAGGAGCAAGACCCAGAGTACAGAATAAAACACACACACACACACACACACACACACACACACAGAGTGTGTATATGTGCATATATAAAATGTGTATATATACTTACATATTTTTTTCTTTTGTAAATGGGCAATGTGGAAATTTGTTTGGTTTGATTGTGCATGTTTGTAACAGGGATTTTGTTTTTCTTTTTTAATGGGGAAGAGAATGAAGGGACAGATTTTTGCTAATTGCAAAAAAATAAAATTTAATAATAAATTCTTATTGGTTAGCAAATAAATAAGAGATTGAGAAGAGGGGAATTTGTTGCTAAATTATGTGATCTAGAAGAGAAATTCCTTTCTATTTTTTTATGAAGGGATCACTGTATATAGAACAGATTTGTATAGCTGTTTGTATGATTATAATTGTACCTGGATTTTTTAAAAGTAGATACTGCCTGCAATAGATTTTATAGGGTTACTAAGCAAGATTGGAAGTGAATTAAAAAAATAAGAAAAAATTATCGTTGCAATGATGTAAAGTGAGTATATCAAAGACAGAGATTGGTGGGGTAATTTCTCTTATAACCAGCTGGCTCAGTAAGGGACCTGGACCTGAAGCATACTTTTTCTGGCAAACGAGTATTTTCTCAGATATCCACATCATCTCATGCTCTCTTTAAAGTTTTCCTTCTGGAGAACCAGGATCAAATGGCTTCACAGTAGGGCTGAAACATTCTAAAAGTACCCATAAATTAGGACTGGATTATCTACTCTTTACTCAAACAACTGTTTCTTTCCATTAGTGCAGCCAATCAGAAGCTGAGTATCACATAAAATGCCCTAGCTCTGAGCACTTTTCTGCCCTACCTGGCTAGGGAGTCGATCCCTGGCATAAGGATACAGTAAACACTTAATACTTACCAGAGTTCCTCCAGGGATACATTCTTCTCCAGCATTAGAGCTAAGGCCTGGGCACCCAGACTGCCAATGTTGTTTCCCACCAGGCTGTATAGAGCACAGGAGCAAGAAGGCAACAGTCATGGGATATCCACCCTGACACAACCACTCTGCTGCCCCCTTTCCTCTGTCCCCTCTCCAATTCCCCCACCCCAAATTCTTCTCCAATAGGACAAAGATCCCAGAATCACCTGAGCCACTTCAAGTTGTGGTGGTTATGTAGAGCAGATGCGAGTGCCTGGGCTCCTTCATCTCCCACTGCATTGCCCCAGAGACTGAAATGAAAAACATCCACATAAACCAGTATAACAACTCCACCTCATGATTGGATGAGGGGAAAAGTACCATCTCAAATATTCCCAAGGCTCCATTTGACTTTCATCCCCTCCAGGGACAATACTACAATGTAGTAATGTTACTATTTAAGTGAAAAAAATTAAATGAAAATTATCTCTAAGTGAAGAAATCAAGAGGGAATTTTCTTTCCAACCTAACACAGGCTGAGGAAGACATAAGGAAGACAAGCAGGGCCTGAGAAGACCTTAGTACATTTAACATTAAGTGAATGCCATGGGAATGTGAATATTCTATATTACTTTGTCTTAGTTTTCCTTCTCCTTCTCTGACCAGTCTTCCTTGCTCTTTCATTGTTTGTTCTTCCTCCTCTTACTCCCTAAGTATCCCAGAAAGTTTCCACCTTAGCCCTCTGCCCCCGTTTCTTTAGTGATTTCATTTCTTCTCAGAGTTTTAATCACCTCTATGCAGATTACTCCCCAATCTATGATTCCAGCCCCAAATTCTGCCCTAAAGTCCCACACTTCCATCTGCTAGCTGGGCAACTCCATCTGGATGTTTTCTGCCATTATCTCAAATTCAGTATGTCCAAAATAGAACTCCTTTCCCCAGAACCTGCTCTTCATCCTAATTTCTCTATTTCTATTTTTGTATTAATTTCTTCCTGGCCATCCTGTCTCAAAATCTTGCCATCGTCCTTAATTCTTCCCTCTTCCTCATATCACATATCCAATCAGTTGCCAAGTCTTATTGATTCTATCTCCATTATACCTCTTTTTTCTTTCCTTCAATCTCATCTCTCTTACTTATTACATGTGTGACTTGAATAATTTACCTAAACTCCCCCAAGCTGTTTACCTATAAAATAAAGATTTTAGGCTAAATGACTTCTGAAGCTCCCTTCCAGGTCTGTAATCTATGATCCTATGATGTTTCACCATCTAAGCCACCTAACTCTTGCTATACACCAGTTTATTGAAGTCCTTTTAAAAACATAATAGCCAGAACTGGACATAATACCACAGATGCGATCTGACCAGAACATATAGTGAAAATGTCACCTCCTTTGTTTAAAACATTAGTGTACTTTTAATGTCCCTTAAGTTAGCATTAACTTTTTTTTCTTTTCTTGGTAATTTCTGTACAGCTAGAAGTCAAATGACCCACCACAGGGCCTTTTCCACACTGATTGCTGCTAAGGCAATTTCATTAAAATTTTATATGTATATGTGTGTGTGTATATGTGTATGTGTACGTATATGTATGTGTATGTGTATGTATGTGTATGTGTATCAGCTGGTAATATTGCTAAGTGATTGTTTTGAGACAGATAAGGATGAGCCTCATGACAGGGCTCCTATGCTAAGAGAGAAAGCAGCCACAAGGACTCTCCCCAATCCCAGCCTCCTATTTTCTCCCTTCAGTCCTTATCTCTTCTGGGTGTGTCATTCAAGAGAGAGAATCCTTTCAATCTCACAGACAAACCTACTGACTGAAACTTCCCAGTATCCTTAGAGTCTAACTCTTGTCTAGGAGCCAGCATCTATAACTCAACTTTCCTTTTTTTCATTATTTGCTTCCTTTTCTATCTGCTGAAACCTAACAAAACGAAGGACTAAGGTTTCTGTTTTCTCATTTGTAAAATGAAGATAATAATTTCATTAACTATCTCAAGAGTAATCATGAGGAAGGCTCAATATAATTGTGAGTTACATTAATAATTGTACTACTTAAAAGGATTACAGAGAGGTAACATAGTAGAGAGAGAAGAGAGCTGACTTCAGAGTCAGAAAGACCTGTGTTCAAATCCTACCTTTAACAAATACTGTCCTAAACAAGTCACTTAACTTCTCGGTGCTCCAGGTGACTTTCTACGACTATAAAATGCACTCGCCTCCCCCACTAGCAGAGGGCATTTCCTCTACATGAATGAAAACATGGGTTTAGTCCCATGCCAATAAAAGGGTCAGTCTAGAAGACTTCCAAGGACCCTCCCAGTTTTAAATAGATAATTCTACGGCAGACATCCTCAAATATTTGAATGCCTCTGATATGAAGGAAGGGTGAGACTTGTTCTGTTTGGCCCAGTGGGCAAAGCACATAAGTTGCAAAGAGGTAAACTGAGGCTATTGATGTTGGGGGGGAGAAAGTTTCCTAACAATTAAAGATGTCTAACATGAGCTGCCTGAGGAGGTGGTGAATTACAGTCACAAGGTCAGTACTCTCTCCCCTTCTGAGGAAACACCAGTAATTATTTCTCTGGGTCTGAAATGGACTTCTAATGTGCTGTTGTGTGTTCACCCTTCATTGCCGAAGAAGACCACGCCATCAGAGAAATGATGACATGACTTGCACTTGACTTTGCGTTGAGTGAGGGAGGGCTGAATATGCACACACACACACGCACACACATGTACATGCACTATGCATGCATGCATACATTCACACAACTTAAAACATCTGAAAATTGACCTGTGGAGGCTCTGAAGGGTCTCCTCTTCCTTTCCTGGCAGCACAACCTACCCCAAAAACTGAAGTGAATCGTTGTGTTTCAGGCCTTCTGCCAACACCTTGGCTCCTACTGCAGTAATGTGATTGTTCCCCAACCTGGAATTTAAAAGTAATCTCAATCCACACACCTTGAAAGGCAAGCAGGGATAATTATAATTATTTTAACTCTGAACGTTTCTACATTGCTTTAAGCTTCACAAAGCACAGAAAACCTGGATATGGCTCCTGGTTGCTCTTCCAAGTCAAGGAGGTCAGCAGGTTCATTTTACGGAGGCCAGATTAGCCAGCAGAGGACAGGAATAACAAATTCCTGGATTGACTCTAGATTTAGTCACTATTCTTTTGTAAGAAAAAGTAGTCTTTTCTCAATTTGGCCATTCTGGCCTGTTTAAAAGGCTGATATGATTTCATTTCCTACCAGCAAGAGGAAAAAAAAAACAATAACAAAAACCATCAAGCAAAGCATAATGGGTATAAGGATGCAAGAGGGAGAGAGAGTCAAAATAGGTGATGGTTTTTTCTCAACCATAAGGGAGTGGCCAGACTAGAGATGATGAGTCGTGTTCCTCTTTGCTTTAGTCACTGACTTGGTGCCTCTACAAAGACAAGTCTCAGTCTCTGAGGATTCATTTTCCTCATCTGGAATCTGACTTCAGATAATATTTACCTGTCACACAATACCCTGGAGAGGGATATGAGAGAGGGGAGGCGAGGAAGATGTGAATATCTGTGAATATCTGCATAAAGAGTCGGTAGAATGAAGGTATGTTTCTTATAAATTCCCTGAGTCTGCTAACCCTGCCCCAGAGACTGACACTGAATTTAACAGAGAGC
Source organism: Notamacropus eugenii (assembly GCF_028372415.1). Classification (NCBI taxonomy): domain Eukaryota; kingdom Metazoa; phylum Chordata; class Mammalia; order Diprotodontia; family Macropodidae; genus Notamacropus; species Notamacropus eugenii. The sequence continues at coordinate 465,938,931 of NC_092872.1, read as the reverse complement.
CAGCCAAAGTAGAGGGGAAGGACTCAATCAGGAAAGCACCAAGGAGTCAGAAGACATAAGCCACATCCAGAAACCCCCAGGGCCTCTTCAGGCAGGTCTTGATCTACCCAACAACCACATAGTACATGCTTTGAGTTACATTTCACATCACAGGGATGGGCTTAGGACCACAGGATAGAATGGATATAGTTAAAAGGGAATTCAGAGATCATCTAATGGTCCAGCTCTCATATTCTGTAGGTGGGAAAACCAAGGACCAGAGAGGCACAATGATTTGATTCAGTTGCAAAGATGAAATTAGAACTTAGTTTCTCTTGTTCCAAACCCAATGCTCTTTCCAAATTCTCTCATTTCAAACTATCCAAAGCTGTTTAGGAACTCAACATGTGTCTATGAATCCATTTTTTTCTTTGCTGTTAATTTTACTGCATAAAGACTGATCCTTCAACCTTGGCCTCATTCAGTAATACCTCAGCTAATTGACCAGAGGACAAAAACAGGAAATGAGAGTAGGTGAACAAGTGAATAAGATTAAGTCCAACAAACAACAAGGGAAAGAGGTGATCATTTGCTTTATCAACGTTTAATGCTTCTCCAAACTTTCCAAACAGGAGTAGTGCCGAGGAAAGAAGGCTAGAGTTGGAGTCAGGGGCCTGGATTCACATTTTGACTCTGCCACTTAGTACTTATGTGATCTTGGGCTATCCACTTAATTGCTCTGGGCCTCAGTTTCCCATACACAAGCAACCTCTTTCTTCCATCACTGTAAAATGACTAGGTTGGACTAGATGACTTCTAACAGCCCCTACCAGCTCCCACATAATCAGAAAAGCAAGCCAGCTGAATATAATGAGCAAATTCTTTGGGAACTAAGAACATAAATGGGATCAAGTGAGTTGCATGCTGGTAAGGATCTAGAGCAGAGATACACAAATCATCTAATGTTTGTGCTGCCTAAGCTGCTACTGACCAGAGTTGCTATTTCTATACAAATAAAAGACAGAAAGCCTGATTGGGTAAGTACCTTCAATTTAATACTGTGGGATGGACCACAGCATCCTTGCATCATGATTTACAGTAAAATTTCAAAACAAACCTGTAGTTATCACTAATTTAGCATAGCGTTTGTGTGAGATTGTATGAGACAGAACAGGGGAGAATGACCCAGGGACTGTTTGACATGGATGGGCCAAAGAAGAAGTAGCCCAAAGAATCATAAGGATAACAAGTCCTAAGGGATATCACACTGTCCCAGGATTTGCCTGGTTTACCCTATAATCAGGCATTCCATGAATCCTGGAATCTCAAATCATCATATGGTAGCACAAGTTCTGGAGCAGTCCACCTTGATTGGATCTAGGCACTCCTACTCCTTACTTCTTATTTAGCTCAACTTAGAAATCATTATCAGGGAGTTGGGATGGGGGAAGGGTTGAAGATTCTCAGGGAAATGTATCCCCTCTCCTCACCTCAATGCCAAGAAGTTCTGCTTGTACTTGAGAAGGCTGGCCAAAGAGTGAGCACAGGCATCTGTCAGCTTGTTATTGAACAACCTGAAAGATTTCACAAGAGACACACAGCATGAAAGGAAGGCTAGTACAAACAGGAACCTCAGGAACAAATTTTCATTTGCCTCTACCCCATTCTCAAAGACAGAAACCCATACTTCAGGGAGCTGAGATCAAGCTCAATGATGGAAGGTCTACTTACGCAAGCTTCTGAAACTGGTCACACTGCAGAGCATGGTCAACCAGCCTGCAGATCCCCTGGTCAGAAATGTTGTTATCTCTCAAGCTAAGAAAAGAACACAAAAAGAAGATGAAGAAATGAAAGTGAGGCAAAGGGTCTTCGTAGGATATCCGATGGGGAAAGAACTATCCATTCCATTAAACAATGACTCCTCAGATGCCCCATCCAATCTTTTGGATAGTATTACAATTGGACCTAAACTCATCTTAATCAATCAATCAATAAACATTTATTAAGCACCTACTATGTGTCAGGCACTATAAGCTGGGGATACAATAAGAGGCAGAAGACAGCCCTTGGCCTCCAAGGAGCTTCAGGTCTAATGGAAGAGATAATATGCAAAAAAATGCAGAAAAAGCAAGCTACACACAGGATAAATAGGAAATAATTAACAGAAGGAAGGCAATAGAATGAAGAGGTTGAGGAGGGATTCCTTGTGTGAGAGATGATCTCTGAGGATCTCTCTCAGGAGTGAAGCCTCTTCAAGGGGTTAATTATTTCTTGTCTGGTTGAAACATTTGCAGCAGGTTGATTGACCTTGTAGAAGAAATGTTTCAACATATTCTGTACTCTCCAAGACTACTCCCTATATTTTCCCAAGACTACCCCCTTTACTTTCCCAGACTGCCCACTGTATTTTCCCAGCCTTCCCTGCCCCGCCTTGTTTTTAGACACAGCAGGGAGGAATAACACCTCCCACTACCCCTCCTTTTTTTTAGGGCTAATGTGTGAAAACTGTCTGTTCTCTGTTGCTAGGGTAGATTGCCTCGAATAGATTGCACCCTCAGGGCTTGCACCGATGAGCTTTGAGGAAGGGGGCTAGGGAGGAGGGATTGCAGTTAGGGCCACATAATCTCCTGAGCTAAATACAGCTTCACTCCTTTCAGTTGGTGCCATCTTTTGGGCACTCTGAGGGAGCCCTTTCTTGAGAAAGTCAATAAATGCACTATTCTTTTTTGTTAATATCTCTGAGTCTCTGATTCATTGATAAGGGTCTCTGTACCGCACACACTTTGGAACATGAGTTTTTGTTGTAAAGGAGGTCAGGGAGGTCAGCAGCCAAAGCAGAGGAGGAAGAGCATTCCAGGCATTGGGGACACACAGAGAGAGTGCCCGAAGTTCAGAGATGGAGGATCTCGCCTGTGGAGCAGTCAGAATGCCAGCGTCACTGGATCAGAGAGTACATGTCAGAGAGTAAAGTGTAAGAAGACTGGAAAGGTAGGAGAGGGCTAAGTTATGCAAGGCTTTGAATGCCAAACAGAATATTTAGTATTTGTTCCTGGAGGCAAGTCCCTGGTTTTTATTCAGAGGAGGGGGTGGTGGTGATATGATTAGACCTACATTTTAGGAAAATCACTTTAGTGTCTGAATGAAGGATGGATTGGAATGGGGAGACTTGAGGTAGGCAGACCCCTCCTCTCCCAGCAGGCTATTGCAATAGTCCAGCCATGAGGTGATGAGAGACTGGACTGGAGGGGTAGCAATGTCAGAGGAAAGAAGAGGGCTTATTTGAGAGATGTTGCAAAAGTGAAATCAACAGGCCTTGGGACTTAATTTTCATTTGTCCCAATAGTGCAAATGAATGTACTTCATGGATAGGAGCTAAGCAAACAATAATCTCCAATATTCTTTCAAGAGTTAACATCCTGGGAATCTCTCGATCTGTAAGTCAGTAGTATTTGGCACAATTTACTCCCTTTGGCATATGTTTAAGTAAATGACACTCTGCCAGGGCCAGTTTATAGAAGGCTGTGCTGTGTGTGAAAAATCTTTCGAGACTTCTTTAGGTTACCCTCACTCTGAACAACAAACCTGCCCACCTCCTGCCAGGGGATCCATCGGTGTAACTACCTCCAAAAGGAGGATAAGGGCAATCCAACCTGAATAGTGTTAAAAATTATCAGTCCTTGGATTGAAGACCTAAGAAAACTAATAGGACCAGGATTAGTAGCTGTTTTGCTGCCCTTCCTTCCCATTTAATTAAGATGACTCCCTAGACTATTAAACCAAAACAACAATAACAAATCCACAACAAAATAAACAAAAAACCAAGGATAAAAATAATTTCTATAGATTTTTAAATTTGATATAGAAAAGAAACAAACAACTATTGAGCTATCAACAGACAAATTCTTTCTTATCAATCTTCTGATCAAGATCAGAAAGTAGATAAGACATAGAGTCACCATATATTGGAAAGTAACTAATATGCTCCCTGGGATTTTACATGTAGTATATACTCCAGGGGTTCTGAAGAACTTCAGAAAGGGAGTTAAATTCAACATATGTTTATTAAGTCCAGAATATGTACAAGGTACTATGTTAGGTACTGGAGTTTTAAAAAATACATATAACTCTGCCCTCGTGGAGATTGTTTTTTACGGAATACTTCTTAATAAGGTTTTTCAGAGTCCCAAGTCTAAAGACTGACATATTACAACCTAAATCAAATTGCTTCTCTTTTCAATGAGGAGAGAAAGAGAAAAATTTAGAATTTAAAGATTTTTTTTAAATGTTGGAAACCTTTTACATGTAGATGGAAAAAAATAAAATGTTTGGGGAACAAAAGACTGACATAAAAGAAATGACCCTTTGTTGGAAGGATGGAGGATATCATGTTGCAGCTTTATCCTATTTGTCAGAAAAAAATTAAGGAAATGCCTACAATATACACCCTGTGGTTTGTTATGTTTTTTAGATAGCTGTGGCTATTTCAGTACATAATATCCTCCTGCACCAGCAGAAACAGTAACTAACCAACAATATCCCACTGTGCACCAGGCATGATGATAGGTGCTCAGGCTGTAGTTATAGGAGTAAGATGGGATAGAACACAATATGATGAAATTCCTAAAGGAAACTCAGTCTGCTTATCTGAGCCAAGAGATCTAGGCCACCATTTCCTTGGATTTTGAAAAATAAAACCTTATTCATAACTTCTAATGAACTCTTTTGGCATAATTCAGAGGAAAATGGGCATGGCTTCTTGGGGGTGGGGGGTCACAAACTCACTATGTTGCTTTGGGAAAAATAACTTCATTCTTTTGTCCTCCCTAAAATAAAGCGTTTGGACTACTTACTACCTATATGACCTTAGGCAAATAACTTAAACTTTGTGAACCTTACTCTTCTGGTCTATAAAATGAAGGGACTGGATAATAGGATAGTCTCTGACCTCCCTTCAAATTCTACCTTTAAGATCCTATAATTAGAGTTTTTAACCTGGGGTGCATGAACTTGTCTTTTTAATATTATAATTATAATTGGTTTCCCTTGTAACTTTATATATTTTATTTATCTAAAACCATTATTCTGAGGAGGGATGCACACACTTCACTAGACTACCAAAGGGGTCCATGACACACAAAAAAGGGTTAAGAACCCCTGGACTAGAGAAATTTAAGAGAAATGATTATTTCTCTCTTGTATTTAATAACATTATGAATTAGGACCAAGTGTTTTCACCTTTTCTTTTTGCTCTTCGAGGAATCAAACAGTGTGGGGATCTTAGGGAAATCTTACCCAACCAGACTCAAAGAATTGGTGGATTTCTGCCCATGGTGTTTGGTCAGATAGGTCTGGGGTAGAAGTGGATTCCCTCTTTGACTAAGATTTGGGTGATCCAAGTCTCTTACCCCCAAGACCCTCATCAAAATGAGCCCACATCTCATTACAGTATTTATTTTCTCATTAATTATTAAACAATTGGAATTAATTGATATCCTCAGGAACACCCACTTTTCCAAGGGCATATAAGTTATGAGCCCACCACCATGAAGGTCTTTGACATTCCAGAGTACCACGGATCACTTTTATTAATAAAATGCTAGCATTAATATTAAAATGCTTAATTACCTAGAAATTATGTCTCTTGAACTTTTTTAAACATCCCAAACTCTAAGGTCTCCTCCAACTCTCACATCCCAGCTTCTCTGAGTCCCCTCTCCCAAAGGCCCAGGATGTTACAGGCCATTCCAAAGCAGCTGAATGAAATACTCACTAGAGAGCCTGGCAGACACTTAGGCATGGCAAGAGTTGCTCCACGCCAATGTCTCCCACTGAATTGTAATCCAGCTGCAAGGCCACAGGTTGCTTGAGATTCTTCAGTACAAAAGCCAAGGCAGCACATTCAGCAGGACCGATGTTGCAGTAGGTCACCTTCAGGTGCCCAACCTCCAGCTTACACACAGCTTCCCGGGCCAGGCGCTCATCCTGCATCTCATAGAGGCTCCTAATCAGCCAGACAAACTCTGGCATGGCATGCATACTCTTGACCTCCCCGGGCACGGCTGGAGGAATGGACTGGAAGTGTCTCCTGAGGCCTCGCGCCAGGCACCACTGGGTGAGGTTCTGCTTCTGCAGAAGAGGGGTGGAGACCTCCTGGCACTCTGCTAACAGGCCCCAGTGCTCCTGGGACAGCAGGCCAGCCAGGAAAACGGCTGTGATTTGGATGTTGTGGGGCTCAGCTTTCTGCAGGAGGGCTGTGACACTCACCTCCTCTCGCTCAGGGGACTGCATACAAGACACAGGAAACAGCCAACCCAGAGGTCGACTGGGCTTCTTATGATGGTTGAACAAGCACCTGATGACTGAGGGGGTGACATCGGAGTCAAGCAGCAAAAAGAAAGCAGCAAAGAAACACTGCAAAGTGATGTGCAGGAATTCCACAGGAGCTGGGCTCTCCTGAGAGAAACTCTTCGATGGTACCAGGAAGCCCAAAGAAAGATCCTTCTCACCCACCCCAGATGCCCACAGCTGCTTTGCGGAGAACACGTAGCTACAAGCGCCCAGGCCCCACAGGGCCAGTCTGCCCAGATGTAGGATGGTGGGGAGCCACGGTCGGAGGCTGCTAGTCCCAGGGTGCCACTCCCCATCCTCAGGTGAGGCATGCCGCACAAAATGCTGCAGGATCAGAAGATACATGTCTGTGGTGGTCTTCAAGGAGCCACAGCCATGCTGCAGGAGCTCCTTGTGACACTTGGACACGATCCAGGAGAAGACAGGCACGTGGCACAAGCCGTGCAGGGCTGAGGTGGCTTTCACCAGATGGACGATGCGGTCGGCCAGCCCAGGCTCACTGTGGTGCTTCCTCATGAACAGCTCGATCCCCTCCTGGGAGAAGCCCTTCAGACTCAGTTCCTTCTGCACATACTTCTTGAGGAAAGGGGAGATGGCGTGGGGCCGGCTCGTCAGCACCTTCTTGGTGTTCTTCATGAGATTGCCTCGGAGAAGGTTGAAGAGCAGGCTCTGGATCGATGTAGGGTCAGTTGGGGAACAGTGTGTCTCCCTGTCTGTAAACTTGAACTTAAATTCATCAAACCCATCAAAAGTGAGCAAGACCTGTTCGGGATGATCCAGCAGGTACTGGAAGACCTCCTGTTGGCCCTCGTCTGGCCAGCAACACTGCTCAAACAGCAGGGTCTGCACAGACACTGGCTTATCCACGGACTGCAGCTGCCGGCAAGTGAATGGGAAGACAAAGAGGAAATCCTGGAAGTGCCGGCCCGTGGCCCACAGACGATGGAGCTGCTGCAGGAGTGTGCTCTTCCCGCTGCCAGCCTCTCCCACCAGAAGCACCATATCAGCATCTTCATTGATGCAACCACTGTCATTGAAGATATCCAGGAGCTCCAGGGTGTCATGGCACTTCTGGCCAGGTGCAACGACACCAAGATTCTTCTGAATCTCTAAGATGTTCTCCGTGTATATGTCCTCTAGGCAGAGGTTCTCAGTGCCATCATAGGTGCTAAGCAAACGAGTCTGGGCTGACACCGTGGCCTTTAGCTTGGCCATGTACTTCTTACATGCTATGGCTAGAAGAAAGAGAAACAAACAAAACAATAGAATCCTACACAGAAAGTGATGAATGTTGACTTAGACAGACCAGGGTTCCCTAGGTAGCTCAGGGTTGTTGACATCATAAATGGTTAAATGTTAATCTAGGCTTAGGAATCCTGCCTTCCTACAGACCAAAAGAATACCTAGGATATCCCTAAACAAAAAGGAAGTGCAGGATTGTAGCTACAGGGAATCTCCTTCTCAGAGAAGTCACCTGAATCACTGAATCACATCCTGGTCAGCAAATCTTGGGTCAGCAAACCCGTTAGTCCCCAGTGCAATCCACAGGGCCTTGAGATGTGCTACTGTAGATCTAAAGCACTGGCAAAGCAGATCTAAAGTGTGGTGAAAATACAAGGAGGAAATTAGAAAAAGGAAAGAAGAAAAGAGAAAGGTGAATGTGGCAGGGAGTGATACAGGGAGAGCCAGAGACGAGGGGAACAGGGGAAGCTCGGAGGTACCTGAACTGTCTAACTTTCTCTGGCCTAGATATAGAGGGATGGCCTGAATTTCTTCATTTTCATCTCATTTTATAATAAAACACTACTGACTAAGCAATGTCATGAGTAGGGAGTGTTCAGGAAACTGTCCTTAGTAAAATTTATTAACTCAGAAGTCTAAATAAATAACCTCCCAAATTTTAACACAGTTCCCCTTTCTGGAAATAGGAGTTGTTCAAAGTTCTGGTAGGGAGGGCAGGACACTCCAAAGATTTAGTTTGACAGAGGCTTCTAAGCATAACCATTCATTTACATATTCATTTGTTCAACACTTATTGCTTACTGCATAGAGAACATTTGGGGTAGCTAGATGGTGAGGCAGATCAAGAACAGGGCCTGGAATCAGAAAGACTCATCTTCCTGAGTTCCAATCTGGCCTCAGACACTTACTAGATCTGTGACCCTGGGCAAGTCACTTAACCCTGTTTGCCTCAGTTTCCTCATCTGTCAAATGAGCTGGAGAAAGAAATGGCAAGCTACTGCAGTACACTTCCCAAGAAAACCCTAAATGGAGTCATGAAGAGTTGGACACGACAGAACAACAAAAATTGAGAACATGATCTTAGAATGCTGGGGAAGACTCAAAATTCAGATAAGTGTCTACCCTTATGGAACTTTCAGCCTAGTAGGGGATAGACACAAGAGATAACCATGTCATACAATATCACATGACAAAAGCATCATAAAATTGCAAAACAAAGTGCTGTGTGCACTCAATGAAAGATTTCATATTTATTTTGCAACTAATCAACCATTAAATTAGTTGACAATCAAATTGCCACTCTTGTCAGCATAACAGCATACTTAAAGGATTGCTCATGCTGCTCTAAAGGCAATTAGCACTGCAGCATCTTGAGTCAATGTGACAGACTTTCCATGTGTTTGCTCTTGTTCCTGAGACAAGTTATTATTTTAGTAGCCTGTGAATAGTCCAAAGTGCATCTCGAAATTTTCAGGGAAAGTAAACTTTTCTTCTAATGATCATAGAATCCTAGATCTAGGACTGAAAGGGAGCTCAGAAGCCACCTAGTCGACCCTCACATTTTACATCTGAGGAAACAACACACCAATGAGGTTAAAAGTGACTTGCATAAGAAGTATGTGATAAAGCCAGAATTTGAAACCAAGTCCTCTGTGACTAAATCCAGTGTTCTTTTCACTATGGCACATTACCAATATGTGTAGAGAGCACTGTATGAAGTAATGATAATAATGATGGTCATGATAGGTAACATGTACATAATGCCTACTCTGTGCCAGGTATGGATGCTAAGTGTTTTACAATCATTATCTCACTTTACCTTCACAATAACCCTGGGAGGTAAGTACTACTATTATGTCCATTTTACAGATGAGGAAACTGAGACAAATAGAGGTTAAGTGACTTTCCCAGATTCATATAGCCAGTGAGTATCTGGAGCCAGTTTCAACTCAGGTCTTCCTGGCTCTAGGCCCAACACTCTATCCACCACACCACCCAGTAACCCCCAATGGATTTCCATGCTCAGTATACTGGTATATTGCTTTAAGTGTTTTAATACATATGCCCACTGGCATTATTGCTTTAATGGTTATGGTCCACCTTTCTATTGCTTTATACAACAGCATCCATCAGCCTAACACCATAAGCTAGAGGCAGTCAGGTGGCATAGTAAATCAATAATTCTGGAATTAGAAGGAGCTGAGTTCAAATCTAGATTCAGATGCTTACTAACTATGTGACCCTGGGAAAGTCACCTAATGCCTCTCAGCCTCTGTTTCTTCATCTGTAAAATGGAAATAATAATACCACCTCCTAGGGTTGTTTTGAAAATAAAATGTGACAACACATGTAAAATGCTTTGTAAATCTTAAAGAGTGACATAAAAGCTAGGTATTATTATTACAGTCCCAGCAATCAGGGAGCAGAGCTGGGTACTCTTTGTGCAGTCACTCATACACAAGCAAACATGTAATCAACGTCTTCAATGACAATAAGCATTCTCAATGATATTACTGGAGAAGCAAGGCTGGCTTTGCCCATTTTTTTAATCACCCAGAATTTCTTCTCCCAAGAATAGCCTATATTGGGGAAAAGGTCCTTATATTTCTGGTGAGCTGAGAAAGACATACATACCATCAGGGAATGGGGCCGGCAGCACAGGCAAATGATGCACATGTTGGAGGAGAAACTGGGCCACTCCATTTTCTTTTGCATTTGCAAAATCAAGAAGCCTTCTTGCCTTTGAGAATCACAAAAAGCCCATTACACATCCACTTAAGTTTACACAAAATGACTCAAGGCAAAGTGTTTGACTGATTATTATGATTTCACCCATGTCTGCCACAATCAAATGCCAAGAAAAGATTGGGAGTTTTTGAAAGTTAATATTATGACTAATGCCAAGAGCATCTGAACTAAGACTGATAGCCTAGTCCCTACCATGTTAAGAGCTCAGTGAATCAGGTTGGTATTACAAAGCTCCTGTTTCCTAATAGCCTGTTTATACCCAAGTGAGTAACTTTAGTGAAAAAAGCCTTAAGGGAACCTATATTTCCTCACTGTAGTTTCGCTTCCTGTAACATACATTTCGTATCACTCCCTTGACGTTGGTCAGTCCTCCTTGTGCATGGCATATCAACCAAGGGATATGGCTGGTTCAAGGAAAATGAAAGAGCCCATTTTGACAGATTTGGGAGATAAACTATCTGCATTTCCAGAACCTCTTACCTTTCTCTGCTATCACCTCTAATATATTCCAAAGACACTGCACTGATATTAAGTCAGACAGAAAACTAGAGAAAGATGTCTACAAAATGGGAATATTTGCTTTTGAAGATCTAAGCCTATATTGTTCACTCAAGTCCCTTGATGAATCCTGGCCCTGCTACCCAGGTTACCCTTAGTCAAGTAAGTCACTGAGAGGTTATCTCTGAACTTCACTATCCTCATCTGGAAGATATGATGTCTGCATTCCCTTCCAGTCTTAAATCCTGGGATCCCACAATCCTATCATCTGACCCTATCCTATTGTTGCTCAGATATTTTGGTAATGCCTGAACCTTCAGAACCCCTTTTGGGGTTGTCTTGGCAAAGATACTGACTTGGTTTGCCATTTTCTTCTCCAGCTCATTTTACAGATGAGGAAACTGAGGCAAACAGGGTTAAGTGACTTGTCCAGGGTCACAGAGCTAGTAAGTGTCTGAGGCTAGATTTGAACTCAGGCCCTCCTGACTCTAGGCCCAGCACTCTATCCACTGCTCCACCTAACTGACCCTATCCCACCTGTTATCAAATCATATAATCTGAAATTAGAAGGGACAGCAGAGATCATCCATTCATACCTATTCTACCCACTCTATTGATTAGGAAACCAAGGCAGAGATATGTGCTAATTTGGCCAAAGTCACCTATATCAAGCATGGGCCTTCTGCTCCTTCCAGGGACATCACCTCCTCCTCCATGGCTGCTTCCTTCCATTCCATCTCCATGCTTGCGCTCATGCTCTTCCTTCTGCCAGAAATTTCTTCCTGTCTTCTCTCTCCCTAGACTCCTGCCACCCTTCAAGGCCCAGTTCAAGTGTCAACCTCCTCCATAATACTTTCCATGACAACCCAAGCCTGATCTCTTCAATCTCTGAATTGCCATAGGTCTTAGATTCTGGGCTATAGAAATCCATGTTCTTGATCACATGCTTCTGTGTCCTGGTCTCTGGTTGTTTCATGGGGCTATTAGTACCTTACAGGCAAGGACTATGGCATCTGATTCAGTATCCCCTCAGTGCTAGAAATATAGTAGGTATTCAATAAATACTCATGGGCTTACCAGAACTTGACTTAATTAAAATGGAATAAATGACATTTGCTGGGCAAACATACACATACCTCTAGTCAGTTTTAAAACAATTAGGAAGACAGATATTTGGTATAGTTGATAAAGAGCTGGGCCCTAAACGATGAAAACCTGGGTTCAAGACCTACCTCAGACACATATTGGCCATGTGACTCTGAACAAGTCACTTAACTTCTCAGTGCCCTAGGCACCTTTCTAATACTCTAAGTTCCTAAGAAGGTACCAATTTGCATTGCTAGAGGTCATTCCTTCACATGGGAATTCTCTTTACTACAGAAATCACAGGTCCTTCAGTGCCTAGTCTTCTGCTCAAATTTTTATCAGTTATCAAAAAGATCAATCCAATCTATTCCAATCTTAAGCAATCTAATCTAACATGGATTTTTTAAAGCACATATTACCTGCAAGGCACTGGGCTTGGCATGAGGGGTACAAAGTCTAAACGAAAAACCAATAGTAGGATAAAGAGCCAGAATGAACTTTCAAAGTCATCTAGTTCAGCCCTTCAAATGAGGAAACTGAGGTGTATAGAGGGGATAGGATTTGCCTAGTGTCACACAGATTACAAGTGGCCATAATTCACACCCAGGTTCTTCTGACTTCAAAATTAGGGATGATTTCCTCACATACCTTGATGCCATGGGTTGTGCCCATGAAGGCTGTTTGTGAATGAGTGGTCTGAGCCCAAGAAGCCTAGGTTCTCATACCAACTCTGCGATAAACACATAGGCTTCAGCCAGGTCATTCATCCTCACCAAGATCTGATTTTCCTATCTATAAATGGAGTAATGCTGGTTTTTACAAGGTTATTAAAAGGACATTGATTTTACAGGATCCAAGCTCTAGATCAGGAAGAGACGGACAAGGTCATTCAGTACAACCCACTCATGTTATACACAAGGAAATGGAGACCAAGGAATTTTGAATGACTTGTCCAAGGTTACACAGGTACTGATCAACAGAGGTGGATTTGAACTCAGGTCCTTTGAGCCTAGAGCCAGTGGTCTTTCTCCTGTGCTGTTGTTGGTCAGTAGTCTTCAGCCTTGTCAGACCCTTTAGACCCCATTTAGGGTTTTCTTGGCAAAGATACTGGAGTGGTTTGCCAGAACCTTCTCCAGCTCATTTGACAGATGAGGAAAGTGAGGCAAACAGGATTAAGTGATTTGCCCAGGGTTACACAGTTAATAAGTGTCTGAGGCCGGATCAGAACTATGAAAGATGAGTCTTCCTGACCCCAGACCTGGTGCTCTATCTGCTGCACCACCTAGCTGTAGCATACTATAAAAGTGCTTTGGGCAAAAGTTGTGCAAAGTAGCAAACAAATGCACTATATAAGTGTATAATAACAATGCTGTAAGTTTGCCTGAGGTCACATAAGTATTATTTTATTTATCTGTAAAATGAAGGGATTGGGCTAGCAGACTCTAATATCCCTCCCAGCTCTAAATCTGTAGTCCTGTGATATTCCTCCTATGGCGTTATATTAACAATTTTAATAGATAATTTTATTCAGGTCCTGTGACCCTCATTGGTTTGCAGGGATGATTATGTGTACAACATTTTCTGATGGTTAAAAATCTCACGATTTTTTTCTCATTCAAGTTCTTACCCGCTGAGATGATGTAAATATGGGCAGCCTGATTTCATCACATTCATACTTGGTGATGAAACCATGTTCGAGTAAGAGGTTTAAAATGCCTTCCACATGGCCATAGATTTTCCTGACGATCACCGGTCTATGTCTCTGCAGGTCCTGGGCTGGACAGGACAAGTTCTGGCTCCACTGGCTTGCTGGTTCTGCTTGCTCATCTGTTCCCTCTGCCTTCTGTACTGCAGCAAAGAGCAACTCATAGCTTTGCCCGCCCTTATTCCAGACAATATCCAAGAGGCGTCGAGCCAAAGCGGACAGGGGCTGCCCAGGGAGGCTTACACTCTCATAATCCTCCCATGTAAGCACATCCCAAGACAGCAGATAGTCCAAGATACTTTCAAAGTTCTCCAATGACCTTAAGGCCAGCCGGCACACCAACTGGCTCCGCTGAGCCTGGAAAAATTCTTGTGTGCACATTTCTCATCCTAGGGAGGAAAGAGAAATAAATACTGAGTGTTTCTGAAAAAGTCAGGCTGAGAACAGTCAAAATTAACCTAAAGTTCAGGAGATAAAATGCTGCTGCATGAAGAACTAGAGAATCATAACATCACAGAACATTAGAACTGAGGTCCCCCTGGTTCAGTGTGCTCATTTTATGAATGAGGCAACAGATTCAGAAAGGGGAAGTAGCTAAATCAAAAGCCACACAGTCAGCTGGTAGAAGAGTCAGGATGATAACCCACACCTCCCGATTCCCAATAAATCATCTAATTTAGGTTTCAGGAGCCCTAGAAGTAAATATTTTGCCATCATATGAATCATTTTTCTCTGTGGTCAATCTCTCTGGATCATTCTATAGTGGATGGGAGGAGGTGACTTCCTTTCAGCTAACTGGGTACAACTCTAGGGAACCAGGCTACTGGGGGATGTTTCCAGAGTCTCTGGCCCCTGATTCTCCATCTTGTCCTCTTGGAGAGACCCAATTCCTGGAGATTCTTGCATTCGATTCAATTCAACAAGCATTTTTTAAATACCTTCCATTAGGCACAGAAAAACAATCACTACCCTTGAGAATCCCACATTTACACACCAAAGCAGGACATGTCAGTTTCAAACTTGTAGATACCTGATGATGGAGCAGTAGTAGAAGATGTTGGTGCTGTTTACATACTCTCAGCATCTTCTTCCCCTCTCTATTCCTCACCTCTCCCCGCCACAACACACACACACACACACACAACACACACTTTCTCTCTATCTCTCTGTCTCCCTGTCTCTGTCTCTCTGTCTCTCTCTCTCTGTCTCTCTGTCTCTGTCTCTGTCTCTCTCTCTCTCTCTCTGTCTCTCTCTCCCCTCATCTCTCTATGTTCTGCCATTTTGCAATCTACCTAACCTAAAGTTAGCTGAGAGGAAATGTGGAACTGAGGGTCAATCTGAGTGGCAGGAAGGCCTGGATTTGAAGTCTGTTTCTAACATATACTAACTGTAGGACCATGGACAAGTCATTGAAACTTTTAATGTCCCCAGAAACTTCTTGAAGACTGCCCATCTGCATTGGCAGATGATATCATACCACAAGTCTCCAGGAAATCACACAATCTAGACCAAAAGATGTCAGCTTCAAGGCTTGTACCTGACAAAATCACAAGGTATATCAGATCTAGTACCTATTTTATTCTGGTTAATAGGTAATAGAGGAGTGAGGAGGGGTGGGGGCGGAAATGGGGAATGCTGTTTTGGAGAAAAGATTAAAGTCTTATTCTCAAACTAGCAAAGGAAATTTCACAAAATGGTATAAGAGGTTTATTACTTATACTCAAGAATCCAAACAAAGAGTTGACATGTTGCCAACTACAACAGTGAAAATATTCTCAGGCCAGAGATGAAACAAGAAACAGATCATAAGTTCTGTGGAGGTAGGGGATATGTTTTGTTCACCTTTGCATCCTTTACTGAATCAGCACAGAGCCCTACACTTGATGTTTATACAACACATGAACAAATGAATCTTCAGTCTCATCTCCAATTCAAATTAGGGTAGGAAAAGACTTCTTGCTTCCTCCTTTGGAGCAATTAAGAGAAACAGCTATGCTGATTTTGGCTTTGTGCCCCATAGGAGGGGCAGTTGGCTTGGAACACTCTGGGAGCTTGTACATACAAAAGCCAAGCAAAACTGAAAGCAGAAAACCCTCAAAAATCCTCAATCCTAGAAGAGTAAACCAAATTTTCTATAATCAGAATTAGCCATATAGAGAAACTGAGGCAGAGAAGCTACACCATTTGTCCAGGGAGTATCAGTATGTCCATCCCAGAGACAAACTGAAAGTCAATGATTGGAATTCTCTTTTTTCCTATATAAATCAGGAGAATGTCATAGGATTTAAGTTGAAAAGGATCAGACCACTGAGCCCAATCCTCTTATTTTACAGATGGGGAAACTGAGGCTCAGAGAGAAGAAATAATTTGCTCCAGGTCACATAAACCGTGAGTAGCAGAGAAATAATTTTGACCCATTTCTTTTAACTTTACTACCAGTACAGCTGCTATAGGAACATAAGCTCTTAGAACTGAGCATGCTGGTTCTCAAGACCTTGTTTCACCTTCTGCCCTTCTTTCTCTAAGGTTCCTTTTTGGTCTGAGGCCTCTGCTGCCCAACCTCCTCAGATACCACTTAGCCCTAGTTTTACAACTGAGCCATGATGGATCAACAAAGAAGAGATCTGCCTCAGGGAGACATATTATGAGATATGTTCTCTTGGGAAGCAGGCTTGGCTCCCACAATACATCCAACTTAAAAGGGGCAAGGTTCAGAAACAGATGGAGGAACAGATCCATCCCCACCCTATGGCAAGAAAAAAACAGAAATCTCTTGCATAAAACTTTCCGAGAATAATTTCATGCAGGTTTCTCTGTTTAATCTTCTTCATTCTAAAACCTACAACTGCCTCCCTGCTCCATCTCCCTACCCCTCTATGTGTTGTCTTTCCCTGGTAACTCTTCTCAAGTGTCAGGCTGGGCATCACTCAGTTCAGGAAGCACAATTGGAGCTCCCAGGCTTCCTCTTTAAGGATGAATTACACAAAAACACTAAGAATCCCCTGGCACATCCGCTTTCAGACCCAATTGCAAAGCCTAGCCCTGGCTCCCCACTGCTATGCACCTGAGAGAGCAAATTGAGGAGGGGAATGAGTAGAGGAAGTTGGAGTAAGCTGCATATCTTTTCCTGAAGCACACACACACACACACACACACACACACACACACACACACACACACACATACACACACGCGCGCGCACGCACGCACACGCACACATGCACTAACAGCACTATATGTTAGTGATGGTGGAGGGTGACAATGGAGATGAGATAGAGCCCAGACAGGAAGGTGAGTAGAAATGGTAAAAGGGAATAGGAGGCTTTGTCTAACGGAGTTTAAACTGGACCAACTACAAAGCATCACTGACAAGTCTCTCCCTAATCCCTTCAGCTGTTATCTCTCCCACCTGAAGTACAGTCTCTTTCTTTTAGAAAAAACTTTAGGTTTGAACTTCTTTTAAAATTATAATGGAATATACATCAAAAATACAGCAGCACTTTTTGTGGGTAGCAAAAAAAATATCAAACAAAATAAGTAGATTTTAGAGGTAGAAATTTAGAGAAAACAAACTGTGGTAGAGGAAGGTGAACGTAAAGAATTCAGAGAACCATGGGAAGGTTTACATGAACCAACGTAGGGTACACTAAGTAGAACCAAGGAAACAATATATACAATATCTATAATAATAGAAATGGGGAAAAAACCCTGAGAAAGTCAGCCCTGGAGAAGAGGTGGGAAAACATACCTCTCTCCTGTCTTTGCAGAGATGGGAGACAATGAAGTTATACTATGGTAAGGAACCGGTTCAGTTTTTGTTGCTGTTGTGGTTTCAAGGGATGATTCATTGGGGCACATGGAAAGAATATACATATTCTGAATATAATTAGAAGTGAATATATTTTTAATATATAAATAAAGTATTTAATAAAGACAAAAGAGGTTAATAAAAATACAAAATAAAAGAACAAGGTCATGGAAGCATAGAACTATATGGGAATCACAGAACCACAGAATGAACCTTATCTGGTCAAAAATTCTCATGTGACAGATGGGGAAACTGAGGCATAGAGCTGGGAGTTGACTTGCCAGGGGTCACACAGCTGGTTGATGGCAGAAGCAGAAGTATCACAGAGTCACCGATTTACAATTAGAAAGGACTTCAGAATCCAACTCACTCATTTTCAAGATGAGGAAATTGAAGCCTAAAGAGTTTGAATGACTTACCCAAGGTCATATAGATAACAAGCATCAGAGAGAGGATTCAAATTCATATCCTATGACTCCAGAGGCTGTGTTCTTTCCATTGTACCATGAGAAGAACTTAGGCTTCCCAACTCCTCACTAGTGCTGCTTTCCTTGTACCAGGCTGCCAGCCCATACTACATCATAAGATAATAAAAAGCATCTTAGAGATCATCTAATCCAAATTCCTTATTTAAGAGAAGAAATTGAGGGTCAAAGAAAAAAGACTTATCCAAGGTCAAAAGATAAGCAGTAAAGTCAGGTTTGAAATTCAGGTTTTCTGACTCCAAATCGAGTTTTCCTCCTACTGTAGCACATTGTCTCTGTCCCTATCCCTCTCTGTCTCTGTGTCTGTGTGTGTGTGTGTGTGTGTGTCTCTCTCTCTCTCTTTCTCTTTTTCTCTCTCACTTCTTCTAGTAAGTACTTTCTTCCTCTTAAGGAAACTCTTCCTCTGTCAGTATTAATACTCTAGATTATACTAGTATACTCCACAGCAGGCAGAAGGTAGCAGGGTAGGCAGACAGGTAAGTAGATTTGTAGAAGGTATTCTAAAGTGATTTACAGTCACCAAGGAGTGAAATGAAATAAAAAACAACAAAGAACTTGAATATTGATCCTTGTACTATAGTGTCATTACACTGAATTCAGGAAAAGAGCCCAGGAATGAGCCAGCACACTCTCACAGATATTACCCCATCCCAGACCCTGACATCCAAGGCAAAAGGAATAAAAACAGAAAATTCTAGGCCATTTTCATGCACATTCTGAGTTATCGCTTACCTAGTATTCCAGACACATCAGATAGGCAGAGACAAATAGATACATACAAGATTCACAGAGGTACAAACGTGTGACAAGCACACCAAGATGCAGAGACATACTAAGAAATGTAGACATAGACAGGAGAGATCCTCACAAGAAATGTACCAGACACACATAGAAAACATATACTGAAAAGTGACATAGGGGATAAACATTATTTCACTTTTCAAAGCCCATTGCAGGATGTAAGGGCACATTAAGGTCACACCCTTCAGAATGAGACCACACCTCTCTAGACTCAGTCACAAGGTAGCCACATGTCCCATGTAAGAAGTGGTCAGGCTGGTTCCATGAGACATGAGCCCTGTCTTCTAGCAATGGGGAAGTCCCACTGCCTCTCCAGCACCAGTCCTAGAACTTTAGATCTGAAACAAACATTTAGAGGCGAGTTCATCCAGCCTCCCATTGTCCATTAAAGCTGTATCTGACCTGTCCTAAAACCTGGCTTATTCCAGTCCCTCATGACAGGGTCAGGAAGTTCTTAAGAGTGCTGAACTTGGAGTCAGAAAGATGTGAGTTCAAACATGACTTCAGATACTTAGAAGCTGTTACTCCAGGGAAAGTTAATGTCTCTGTTAAGTTTTCTCAAGCAGCTGAACTCATCAGCATCTAAAGTCTCTTCTGGCTCTAAATCTTATGATCCTAAGATTCTTTCATTGATCTTTGATTTCCTCTGCTGCAATTAAAGTTCATTTCTCCGTGATGAAAAAAATAGACATGGTTATTCATATTCACTGTAAAAGCCCTTCACAAATTTGAAGACACTGCCCCTAGTACTACCCTCCCCTTACCCACTTGCCATGCAGTACCACTCTGACCTTCTCCTGACTAAATCCTCTCTTTGTTTTTATCTTGTTTTATTAGCTTATTTTTCCTTTGAATCACAGGAGAATGAGCATGCCCCAGAGATGAAGAAACAAAATTTTTTAATTCAGTTTCAATTCAAAATCAGCACATGAAATTCAAAAGGAAGAGCCATAAGGAGTCAGTTCCTTGAAGAATAAACTGCAGAATCCACTCTAGCAATTGACATTTTGCATGACATCAATTTCGGTAACATCCAGGTATGTCTGATTTTTTTCCCTATGGTGTGGGCCCAGTGATTTGCATTTCTGATTCTCCACAGTTTGCAAATACTTTCTTTAGAACACATGCCAAAGGAAGCTAAACCTTAAACTAGATTCTCTGGGAAACTCTCTCATTCTCATCATGTCTGGACCTGGCTGATGACAATCTTCGCTCTTAACCAGAAACTCCTAGGAGGAAGAAAAACAAAACTGACTGGCTAAGAAATCCAAATGAGGTGAAGAGGAAAAACATCTAGGGCAAGGGTGGGGACCCTGTGGCCTTGAGGCCACATGTGGCCTTCTAGGTCCATAGGTACAGCTTTTTGACTGAGTCCAAGTTTTACAGAACAAATACTGGGAATTTGTTCTGTGAAGTTTGGGTCAGTCATAGGGTTACACTTTTTTTTTTAAGGGCAGCTTTTTGACTGAGTCGAAGTTTTACAGAACAAATCCTGAGGATTAGGGTCTCACTTGAGGATGTAGAGGGCCACACATGGCCTCAAAGTCTCAGGTTCCCCACTCTTGATCTAGGGGATGGCCAAAACCCCCAATAATATCCCCATCAAGCCCCAGTCATTTTCAAATATGCCTCAAGTCTGTGGCTATGTGGTCCTTAAGGACTACAGGAGGATTAACTAGAAAGTAAGGCTAACACTTATCTCCACTCTACTCTGAGGCCTACTCAGAATAGGTATCATTCAGTCTTAATAATGAAGTATGCTAGACCAGATGCTATAAAGAACTATTCAAATAAGACCCCACCTTATCCTTCTAATAAAAGAATTTGTTCTGTAAAACTTGGACTCGGTCAAAGGGCCTGACTTGAGGACCTAGAGGGTCACATGAGGCCTCAAGGCCACAGGTTCACCACCTCTGCCCTAGAGAATCTTGTTACAAGTGGACCAACTATGGTCTTCAATCATCCCTCCCTCTACTACATTTCTAGGTGGATCCACCTCTCATTGGATGGTGAAGGTGAATCCATTTCAAATAATGGGTTGGGGACAGAGGCCAGAGGGCAAGTCCTAAGCTCCTAGCAGTTCAGGGATCTGAAAACTGCCCTCACTCCTACAACCCCCTCTGCCAAACACAAAACATGTCCAGGTGTATGCCCTTATTCCATAAATGTATTTATTTATTTATTCCATAAATACCTTAAAAATCATTTCCCCTCTCTGGGCTCCATTTTTCTCTTCCTTAAAAGGCCAGGTTTAAACTAGATGATCTCTAAGTTCTCCACCACCATTATTTCCTCTGAGTTCTCATGTCACCTTTCTACAGATGCCCAGTCCCTGAAGATGAGGAAAGACAGTTAACAATATCTCAGGTTGCATTATTATAAGTACGGTGTCTAGAACAATCAAACAAGGATTTATTAAGCTCCTGCTCTTTGCCTGGCACTGGGATAAGTTCGAGAATAGAAATACAAAATTTCAAGATAGTTCCTGCCCTGAAGTCAAGCCAACAGCCATTTATTAAATGATTACTATGTGCCAGACACTATGATAATAAACACCAGAAATACAAAAAAGACAAGAACAGTCCCTGCTCCCAAGCTGCTCATATTCTAATGAAGAAAATGACATACAAATGACTTATGTACAGGAATGACATGTTCAGAGCCACGCTTTAGGAATGTTACTTTGGCAGTGGTGTGGAGAATGTACTGGAGAGGTGATGGAGGCCCTAAACTACAGTGGTTGTGACATGAGAAAGGGGTATGTTCTAGAGATGCTAAAGAGGATACATGTGTATTATTGTGTCCAGTCTCGGCAATACAGTGTTAGGAACACTGAAAAATCTGAACACCTCCCTAGAACAATGACAAAGATGATGAAAGAACATGAAATTTTGTCATAGGAATGACAGCTGAAGGAACTGGGCCTGTTTAGAGTAAAGCAGAGAAAACCACATCCCAAGCTTCAGATATCTGATGCTGTACTATAGAAGGGGGATTAGACTTATTCTATGTGACTCAAGAGAGGTAGATTTGGACAGCTTTCAGTTCATTATAAAAAATAATTTCTCAAACAATGAAAACTGTCAAGAAGAATGGGCTGTCTCAAAAAGGAGGACATTCCCTATCTCTAAACATCTTCCAACAGAGGCTGCAAGAGCCACTGGTCAGAGATGCTGCTGAGGTACTTGCTGTCCTGGATAAGAATCGAATAAATGACTTCTAAGGTTTTATTCTACAATTCTGCCTATCTGCAGATGATAACCTATGAAGTAAACGATCTCCAGCAATCCTTGCCAAACAGAGCAAAAGAACGGTGGAAGAGAAATATCCAAGAGGTCTGAGCAGAAAGAATTTGATTATGAAAGTATTCAAAGGACCAAATGATCCTTTCTTTCCCCCTTTGCACAGGAGATATAGGTATTGCTCACTGAAATCCAGAGCAGGTTGAAGCTCAAGGGCATCACAGATAATGTCTTGCCTGTAATCTTCAAATAGCTGCTGTATCTCCATTGGCGGGGAAGAACTCCTTTGGAGCACCTACAACTTCCTGCCAACTCCATCAATTTTGGGGGGAAGAAATGTTCTTCCCAGTATGGAGGGTCATTCCTTGGCTCCAGCCTGGTGGAAGGGATCTGGGTGATCCGGGAAAGATTAGATCATTCCTGGAGCCCTAACTCCCATTTGGCAGCTAGGTGGCACAGCTGATAGAGTGCTGGGTCTGGAGTCAGGAAGACGAGTTCATATTCGAGCTGTGTGCGACTGTGGGCAAGTCCCTTAACTCTATTTTCCTCTATTTCCTCAGCTGTAAGAAGAGCTGAAGAAGGAAATGAAAAGCTCCCAAAAGGAGTCAAGAGCCGGACAAGACTGAAGCAAGGCACAACAACCCAGCTTCCACATTGGAGCACTTCTGGGCTAGGAGCAAAGGGGCTCCTCGCAAGCTTCTTCCCTAGGAAAATTCCCTCCCCCGCTTCACCCCACACACCTCGGGAAACGCCTATTCTTTTTGTAAGAAGGAGTTGTTTCATTTTTTGCATTTGTATCCCCAGGGCCTAGCTCACAGTCTAGCGCACAGAAGCCACTTAAATCCTGGTTGATTGATTAATCCAATCGCTTTTCACACCTCTGTAGTGCTGCGAAGTTCTGCCCTAGGCAGAAGTACGATGCAAGCCCGGGTGGAACCTGGATTTCTCGCAGATGTTCCTCACACTCCCAGTCCCTTCCACAGGCCGAACTGTCCCAGCCCATTAAGGCAGCCACAACCTACAGTGTGGCGGGGAGGAGCCGGGGGTCCAGGTTCCCAAGACTGCTACGTGTCCCTCCCACCCTGAGCCGCACAGGGTCGTGCAGAAAAGGGAGATCCGAAGTGAGCGGGGCGGAGTGCGGAGAGGTGGTCTTCCTACCCCAGACCCAGAACTGACAGTTCCCCCAGAGCCCTCCACCCGCAGCGACCACGCACCTGCCGGATTGCCAGACTGACTCCGCCTGCTGCCGTCTGCCTCCAGCTACCCGTGCTCTGAGAACTGAGCTCCGGCTGCTCCAGCTCGGACCTATCCCAGCTCCCTCCCCGCCCCCCCCCCCCCCCCCCCCCAAAACCTCCCCTCCACCCCAGCTCCTAGAGGCCAGTGGATTCAGGCTGGGAACTTCCCCGCCCCGGCGGCTTCCTGCCTGAGAACTAGGCACCCCCACCCATGCTTACGCATTGGCATTCAGACCCAGCCCTTCCCAGAATGGTACCTAGGACGCGGTCGGGGCCAGAGACGAGCTACAGTTTCGTCTGTGTTTTGTAACTAGAGTTTTCAGAGTCCATGGAAGACGTGCGATGGCCGTTCAGCCCAAGTCCTCATGGCCCCAGACAGGACACCGTATTCTGAATTCACAGTAAATAGAGCTGAAGTCGTCTGGTTTGGAGAGAATTCCAAGAGGGAAATTCAGTTCAGGGTAGCCCGACATGGGACATGGGACAAGTCACTTAAACTTCCGGACCTCAGCTCTTAGGAACATAGATTTAGCTGGGACCTCAGAGGTCATCTAGTCCAACCCTCTCATTTTGCAACTAAAGAAAGTGAAACCTGGAAAAAAATGAATCTGTCCATGGTCATAAAGGCAATCTGCAATACTCTGATTGCAAAACCAACTTCGTTTCTGCTCCTGTTGATTTCTTTGCTTGTAAAAAGGGAGAGGGAAGTTGGTTTCGGTGATTTTGCTCAGTTCAGACTTTACCACACTTGTTCAGTTCAGGACACTGTGTCTTTGACACAGTAGGGGTAGAAGTATGGTAGCTGCCTTTATTTTCATTATAGAGCATTTGGCAAAAGCTCATCAAGATCGAAAACTAATCACCTTGTGTTTGATAGGTTTTCTAAATGCTGGAAGAGTTTTTTGGAAGTGATGAGTTTTGAATTTTACAGTTCACAAAGTATTTTAAACAGATATCTCTATAAACAACTCAATGAGCTATTTTGTTCAGAGATAATTAAATAATACAAAATAACCGTTGCTCCAAAAGGCTTACAGTTACTATTTATTCAACTGAATATTGGTGACTTAGTTGAAGGTATATTTATCATCACTGAAACCTGGACTTCTCACAAAAACTCCTTTTGTCAGCTCATACACTATGGTATTTATTTCTCTATTAGAATTATGCTTAGGTAATATATGAGTTTCATTCATCAAATATTTATTGAGGCTTGTTACATGCTAGGTGCTGAAAATGGTTTTTTAAATCTTGGCCAAAAATAAATAAATCTATAGTGGACTTTATGACAGCATGGTAATCAAAAGTAGTATCTTTCTTCCTAAGAATTGCCAAGTCATTATGGCCCATCTCTGCCACTCACTAGTCATTACTTAGCTCTTTGATCCCAGCAAGTTAATCCCCCCCTC